>NC_134359.1:289529292-289534292 GCF_048569485.1 Anomaloglossus baeobatrachus | reverse complement strand
CCAAAATTAGAAAGAATGACCCCACAGCAGCAAATCTGAGACACCAGCCTGTGTGCATGGAGAAGAGTGTCCGCAAAGACTAGGAGGGTTTATAGGGAGAGTAAAATGATTTATACATGTACAGTTAGGTCCAGAAATCTTTGGCCAGTGACACAATTTTGGCGAGTTGGGCTCTGTATGCCACCACATTGGATTTGAAATGAAACCTCTACAACAGAATTCAAGTGCAGATTGTAACGTTTAATTTGAAGGTTTGAACAAAAATATCTGATAGAAATTGTAGGAATTGTCACATTTCTTTACAAACACTCCACATTTTAGGAGGTCAAAAGTAATTGGACAAATAAACCAAACCCAAACAATATATTTTTATTTTCAATATTTTGTTGCGAATCCTTTGGAGGCAATCACTGCCTTAAGTCTGGAACCCATGGACATCACCAAACGCTGGGTTTCCTCCTTCTTAATGCTTTGCCAGGCCTTTACAGCCGCAGCCTTCAGGTCTTGCTTGTTTGTGGGTCTTTCCGTCTTAAGTCTGGATTTGAGCAAGTGAAATGCATGCTCAATTGGGTTAAGATCTGGTGATTGACTTGGCCATTGCAGAATGTTCCACTTTTTTGCACTCATGAACTCCTGGATAGCTTTGGCTGTATGTTTGGGGTCATTGTCCATCTGTACTATGAAGCGCCGTCCGATCAACTTTGCGGCATTTGGCTGAATCTGGGCTGAAAGTATATCCCGGTACACTTCAGAATTCATCCGGCTACTCTTGTCTGCTGTTATGTCATCAATAAACACAAGTGACCCAGTGCCATTGAAAGCCATGCATGCCCATGCCATCACGTTGCCTCCACCATGCTTTACAGAGGATGTGGTGTGCCTTGGATCATGTGCCGTTCCCTTTCTTCTCCAATCTTTTTTCTTCCCATCATTCTGGTACAGGTTGATCTTTGTCTCATCTGTCCATAGAATACTTTTCCAGAACTGAGCTGGCTTCATGAGGTGTTTTTCAGTAAATGTAACTCTGGCCTGTCTATTTTTGGAATTGATGAATGGTTTGCATCTAGATGTGAACCCTTTGTATTTACTTTCATGGAGTCTTCTCTTTACTGTTGACTTAGAGACAGATACACCTACTTCACTGAGAGTGTTCTGGACTTCAGTTGATGTTGTGAACGGGTTCTTCTTCACCAAAGAAAGTATGCGGCGATCATCCACCACTGTTGTCATCCGTGGACGCCCAGGCCTTTTTGAGTTTCCAAGCTCACCAGTCAATTCCTTTTTTCTCAGAATGTACCCGACTGTTGATTTTGCTACTCCAAGCATGTCTGCTATCTCTCTGATGGATTTTTTCTTTTTTTTCAGCCTCAGGATGTTCTGCTTCACCTCAATTGAGAGTTCCTTAGACCGCATGTTGTCTGGTCACAGCAACAGCTTCCAAATGCAAAACCACACACCTGTAATCAACCCCAGACCTTTTAACTACTTCATTGATTACAGGTTAACGAGGGAGACGCCTTCAGAGTTAATTGCAGCCCTTAGAGTCCCTTGTCCAATTACTTTTGGTCCCTTAAAAAAAAGGAGGCTATGCATTACAGAGCTATGATTCCTAAACCCTTTCTCCGATTTGGATGTGAAAACTCTCATATTGCAGCTGGGAGTGTGCACTTTCAGCCCATATTATATATATAATTGTATTTCTGAACATGTTTTTGTAAACAGCTAAAATAAAACTTGTGTCACTGTCCAAATATTTCTGGACCTAACTGTAAGAACATTACTGTATCCTGAATACAAGAATATAACTACTATAATTCTGCTCCCTATGTACAAGAATATAACTGCTATAATACTGCCCCTATGTACAAGAATATAACTACTATAATACTGCCCCTATGTACAAGAATATAACTACTATAATACTGCCCCTATGTACAAGAATATAACTACTATAATACTGCCCACTATGTACAAGAATATAACTACTATAATTCTGCTCCCTATGTACAAGAATATAACTGCTATAATACTGCTCCTATGTACAAGAATATAACTACTATAATACTGCTCCCTATGTACAAGAATATAACTGCTATAATACTGCCCCTATGTACAAGAATATAACTACTATAATACTGCCCCTATGTACAAGAATATAACTACTATAATACTGCCCACTATGTACAAGAATATAACTACTATAATACTGCTCCTATGTACAAGAATATAACTACTATAATACTGCTCCTATGTACAAGAATATAACTACTATAATACTGCTCCTATATTCAATAATATAACTACTATAATACTGCCCCTATATACAAGAATATAACTACTATAATACTGCTCCCTATGTACAAGAATATAACTACTATAATACTGCCCCCTATGTGCAAGAATATAACTATTATAATAGTGCCCCTATGTACAAGAATATAACTACTATAATACTGTCCCCTATGTACAAGAATATCACTAATATAATACTGCCCCCCTATGTACAAGAATATAACTACTATAATACTGTTCCTATGTACAAGAATATAACTACTATAATACTGCCCCCTATGTACAAGAATATAACTACTATAATACTGCCCCCTATGTACAAGAATATATCTACTATAATACTGCCTCCTATGTACAAGAATATAACTACTATAATACTGCCCCCTATGTACAAGAATATAACTACTATAATACTGCCCCCTATGTACAAGAATATAACTACTATAATATTGCCCCTATGTACAAGAATATAACTACTATAATACTGCTCCCTATGTACAAGAATATAACTACTATAATACTGCCCCCTATGTACAAGAATATAACTACTATAATATTGCCGCTATGTACAAGAATATAACTACTATAATACTGCCCCCTATGTACAAGAATATAACTACTATAATACTGCCCCCTATGTACAAGAATATAACTACTATAATACTGCTCCCTATGTACAAGAATATAACTACTATAATACTGCCCCCTATGTACAAGAATATAACTACTATAATACTGCCCCCTATGTACAAGAATATAACTACTATAATACTGCTCCTATGTACAAGAATATAACTACTATAATACTGCTCCCTATGTACAAGAATATAACTGCTATAATACTGCCCCTATGTACAAGAATATAACTACTATAATACTGCCCCTATGTACAAGAATATAACTACTATAATACTGCACACTATGTACAAGAATATAACTACTATAATTCTGCTCCCTATGTACAAGAATATAACTGCTATAATACTGCTCCTATATACAAGAATATAACTACTATAATACTGCTCCCTATGTACAAGAATATAACTGCTATAATACTGCCCCTATGTACAAGAATATAACTACTATAATACTGCCCCTATGTACAAGAATATAACTACTATAATACTGCCCACTATGTACAAGAATATAACTACTATAATACTGCTCCTATGTACAAGAATATAACTACTATAATACTGCTCCTATGTACAAGAATATAACTACTATAATACTGCTCCTATATTCAATAATATAACTACTATAATACTGCCCCTATATACAAGAATATAACTACTATAATACTGCTCCCTATGTACAAGAATATAACTACTATAATACTGCCCCCTATGTGCAAGAATATAACTATTATAATACTGCCCCTATGTACAAGAATATAACTACTATAATACTGCCCCTATATACAAGAATATAACTACTATAATACTGTCCCCTATGTACAAGAATATCACTAATATAATACTGCCCCCCTATGTACAAGAATATAACTACTATAATACTGTTCCTATGTACAAGAATATAACTACTATAATACTGCCCCCTATGTACAAGAATATAACTACTATAATACTGCCCCCTATGTACAAGAATATATCTACTATAATACTGCCTCCTATGTACAAGAATATAACTACTATAATACTGCCTCCTATGTACAAGAATATAACTACTATAATACTGCTCCCTATGTACAAGAATATAGCTACTATAATACTGCCCCTATGTACAAGAATATAACTACTATAATACTGCCCCTATGTACAAGAATATAACTACTATAATACTGCCCCCTATGTACAAGAATATAACTACTATAATACTGCTCCTATGTACAAGAATATAGCTACTATAATACTGCCCCTATGTACAAGAATATAACTACTATAATACTGCCCCTATGTACAAGAATATAGCTACTATAATACTGCCCCTATGTACAAGAATATAACTACTATAATACTGCCCCCTATGTACAAGAATATAGCTACTATAATACTGCCCCTATTTACAAGAATATAACTACTATAATACTGCCCCTATGTACAAGAATATAACTACTATAATACTGCCCCCTATGTACAAGAATATAACTACTATAATACTGCCCCCTATGTACAAGAATATAGCTACTATAATACTGCCCCTATTTACAAGAATATAACTACTATAATACTGCCCCTATGTACAAGAATATAGCTACTATAATACTGCTCCCTATATACAAGAATATAACTACTATAATACTGCCCCCTATTTACAAGAATATAACTACTATAATACTGCCCCCCTATGTACAAGAATATAGCTACTATAATACTGCCCCTATGTATAAGAATATATCTGGAAAGGATGTTATCATTATGGTCTTAGCATTAGTGATACTGTTGCGGTTCCTGTAGATGGACAGATGTTGGCCGCTATCAGGCGTCGTTTCCAGCTCTCAGCCTGTGGCGGATGATACAGGGCAGATATGGCGTATTCTCCTCGTCGCTGGCTGCTGTTCTCTGACCTCTGCCGCAGTTTGTCGCTCTGTGAGAGGAGGTGGTGTTAGATGCATCTGTCTCTCATGGGCTAATGACTTATAAGCTGTGTGACATTTTTGCAGTCAGGAGCCCATCACAGACACAGATTCTCCGGGAATATAGTTGGTCACGATGAGCGCAGGATGTTGTTGGCCGCTGGGGACGGCG
>NC_134359.1:289519292-289526792 GCF_048569485.1 Anomaloglossus baeobatrachus | reverse complement strand
GTCCTATGTAAAATAAATATTCATGCTCTCCTTTTAATTCTAATAAATTAAACCTTTACCTGCAGTCCTATGTAAAATCTCAGGTCATTCATAATGACATCATGACTAAAATAGTAAGAGCAAATCAAAATAAAGGACAGTACTATGTAAAAATAATAGCACAATATGGTCATTTTATAATATCTGCAATCCTATGGTAAATAATAGCACGGTATGGTCACATAGTAGTGTCTGCAGTCCTATATAAAATAATAGCTAAATATAGTCGTGTAATTAAGTGTCTGCAGTCCTATGTAAAATAGTGCAATTTAGTAAGATAATGTTTCTGCAGTCCTATGTAAAATAGCACAATTTGGTCATGTCATTATCTGTCTGCAGTCCTATATAAAATGGTGTAATATGGTCACGTAATAATGTGTCTGCATTCCTATGTAAAGTAATAGTGCAATACGGTCACATAATGTGTCTGCAGTCCTATGTAAAATAAGTGTTATATGAACACATGTCTGCAGTCCTATGTAAAGTAATAGTGCAATACGGTCACATAATGTGTCTGCAGTCCTACGTAAAATAAGTGTTATATGAACACATAATGTCTGCAGTCCTATGTAAAGTAATAGTGCAATACGGTCACATAATGTGTCTGCAGTCCTACGTAAAATAAGTGTTATATGAACACATAATGTCTGCAGTCCTATGTAAAATACTACAATATGGTCATGTAATAATGTATCTGCAGTCCGATGTAAAATAAGTTATATGATCACATAATAATGTCTGCAGTCCTATGTAAAATAGTACACTATGGTCATGTAATAATGTATCTACAGTCCTATGTAAAATAAGTTAGATGATCAATTAATAATGTCTGCAGCCCTATGTAAAGTAATAGTGTAATATGGTCACGTAATAATCTGTCTGCAGTCCTATGTAAAGTAATAGTGTAATATGGTCACGTAATAATCTGTCTGCAGTCCTATGTAAAGTAAGTGTAATATGGTCACGTAATAATCTGTCTGCAGTCCTATGTAAAACGAAAAAATAACATTACAAAAGTCTAATCAAATATGTTTAATAACACAAATTGTGCCATGTAACAAATTCAGCTCTGCTACATGTGGACAGCACAGCGTTTGCCCCCATAGTAGGAATTTTGGGGGGTCCGCTACAAAGGTTAAATCCTCCCATGGGGAATTTGATGTAAAATAGGAGCTGGTCTGAGATCAGTGAGGCCTCACCCCCTTCCCCAATGTACCTCTGTATATCTCTGTGGGTGGGCCTGCTGGATATAAAGAGGAGGGTCCGGGGGGCCGCATGGGGTATGGCCGATATGAAAGGAAATCACAGGAGATGTGGGATGTTTTATTTTATGTTGGACTCTAAAAAAAAAAAAAAGAAAAATCACTGAAATCGTTCCGCTATCATAGAACCCCGCAGGCGAGGAAAGGGCACCAGTAATTGGGGAAGAAGGTCTACTACGAATGGGGGGGGGGATAAAAAAATAAAAATGGCCTTTTCTGCTAATTTAACAATTCGATTTCTTCTTTCCTATCGGATATATCATCACTTGGTGATCGCTGGGGGTCTGACCGCTGAGACCCCTACTAATCCAAAAAGTAATTCAGCACTGGGGTCCCTTCATTCTCAGGTTGGGTGGGAGTCCCTCAGATCAGATCCCCCCCCCCCCCTATGATCAAATAATGGCTTCTTTTACCAAGATGGTACACCCCTTTAATTGATGATAGTTTACCCGTTTTAAAGAGCCAAGATGGTATACCCCTTTAAAGGAGCCAAGATGGGATACCCCTTTAAAGGAGCCTAGATAGTATACCCCTTTTAAAGAAGCCAATATGGTTTATCCCTTTAAAGGAGCTTAAATGGTATACCCCTTTAAAGGAGCCAAGATGGTATACCCCTTTTAAAGGAGCCAAGATGGTATATCCCTTTAAAGGAGCCAACAAGATGGTCTACCCCCTTTAAAGGAGCCAAGATGGTTTACCCCCTTTAAAGAAGCCAAGATGGTCTACCCCCTTTAAAGGAGCCAAGATGGTTTACCCCCTTTAAAGGAGCCATGATAGTATACCCCTTTAAATTACCAAAGATGGTATATACCTTTTAAAGGAGCCAAGATGGTTTACCCCCTTTAATGGAGCCAAGATGGTATACCCCTTTTAAAGGAGCCAAGATGGTATATCCCTTTAAAGGAGCCATGATGGTATATCCCTTTAAAGGAGCCAAGATGGTATACCCCTGTAAAGGAGCCAAGATGGTATATCCCTTTAAAGGAGACAAAATGGTATACCCCTTTAAAGGAGCCAATATGGTATACTCCTTTAAAGGAGCCAGCAAAATGGTATATCCCTTTTAAAGGAGCCAAGATGGTATATCCCTTTAAAGGAGCCAAGATGGTATACCCCTTTAAGAGTAGCCAAGATGGTATACCCCTTTAAAGAAGCCAAGATGGTATACCGCTTTTAAAGAGAGTTTGTTACAGTGTATCAGTGCAGCACTGGACACATTGTAACCCCCAGCGGCTGGATATACAGGAGGGTGACCGCTGTGGACTATCTGTAGCCCCCATGTGTAAAATCCTTGGGTTTTGATTGCATCCCCCCAATTATCCCGGCTCTCTTCCCCCGCACATTAATACGGCACATTATAGATGCGTCTGCCGTGCAGGGGCCACGCCGCGGCCTCAGACGAGTCTCTGGTGGCCTCTGGTGGAGGCCGGCGCTGTCATCCAGAGTCATGTGCGAGCAGGGACAAGGCTACATCTGTTGTGCAGACAGATCCGGCACACGACGCCGTCTCCACCACCCAGCCGGGGGGTCCGCTGATCCTACAGCCTGGAAGCTCAGACCCCCAAATATACCCCCCCCGTATTATTCCCCCATCAGTCCCCCGGCATTGGGTGCACGTACACTGGACATCGCTGCGGAATCTTCCTGATCAGTAAGTGAGAAACTCCCAGAATTTCCCCAGAGGGTCGTGAAGTTCCAATGTAATAGGGACAGCGGATAGAATGGTACCGCGGTGTAATCAGGCACTAACCGGGCGCACGCCGCGTCACATCAGAGGGTTCATCATCACATCCCTCTACCTGATGCCCCAAACATGTCCGATAGGTGTACTGCAAACTGACTTTCCCCTTTAAAATGTGTTTAAAAGGGATGTCCACCTTTCAACACATCTTGACCCTAAGAGCTGCACTCACTATTCTGCTGGTGCAGTCACTGTGTACATATATTACTGATCCTGAGTTACCTCCTGTATTATACTCCAGAGCTGCACTCACTATTCTGCTGGTGCAGTCACTGTGTACATACATTACATTACTGATCCTGAGTTACCTACTGTATTATACTCCAGAGCTGCACTCACTATTCTGCTGGTGCAGTCTCTGTGTACATACATTACATTACTGATCCTGAGTTACATGCTGTATTATACTCCAGAGCTGCACTCACTATTCTGCTGGTGCAGTCACTGTGTACATACATTACATTACTGATCCTGAGTTACCTCCTGTATTATTCTCCAGAGCTGCACTCACTATTCTGCTGGTGCAGTCACTGTGTACATACATTACATTACTGATCCTGAGTTACCTCCTGTATTATACTCCAGAGCTGCACTCACTATTCTGCTGGTGCAGTCACTGTGTACATACATTACTGATCCTGAGTTACCTCCTGTATTATGTTGCAGAGCTGCACTCACTATTCTGCTGGAGAAGTCACTATGTACATACATTACATTACTGATCCTGAGTTACTTCCTATATTATACTCCAGAGCTGCACTCACTATTCTGCTGGTGGAGTTACTGCGTACATACATTACATTACTGATCCTGTGTTACCTCCTGTATTATACTCCAGAGCTGCACTCACTATTCTGCTGGTGCAGTCACTGTGTACATACATTACTGATCCTAAGTTACCTCCTGTATTATACTCCAGAGCTGCACTCACTATTCTACTGGTGCAGTCACTGTGTACATACATTACATTACTGATCCTGAGTTACCTCCTGTATTATACTCCAGAGCTGCACTCCCTATTCTGCTGGTACAGTCACTATGTACATACATACATTACTGATCCTGAGTTACATCCTGTATTATACTCCAGAGCTGCACTCACTATTCTGCTGGTGCAGTCACTGTGTACATACATTACTGATCCTAAGTTACCTCCTGTATTATACTCCAGAGCTGCACTCACTATTCTGCTGGTGCAGTCACTGTGTACATACATTACATTACTGATCCTGAGTTACCTCCTGTATTATTCTCCAGAGCTGCACTCACTATTCTGCTGGTGCAGTCACTGTGTACATACATTACATTACTGATCCTGAGTTACCTCCTGTATTATACTCCAGAGCTGCACTCACTATTCTGCTAGTGCAGCCACTGTGTACATACATTACATTACTGATCCTGAGTTACCTCCTGTATTATACTCCAGAGCTGCACTCACTATTCTGCTGGTGCAGTCACTGTGTACATACATTACATTACTGATAATGCATTATACTCCAGAGCTGCACTCACTATTCTGCTGGTGCAGTCACTATGTACATACATTACATTACTGATCCTAAGTTACCTCCTGTATTATACTCCAGAGCTGCACTCACTATTCTGCTGGTGCAGTCATTGTGTACATACATTACATTACTGATCCTGAGTTACCTCCTGTATTATTCTCCAGAGCTGCACTCACTATTCTGCTGGTGCAGTCATTGTGTACATACATTACATTACTGATCCTGAGTTACATCCTGTATTATTCTCCAGAGCTGCACTCACTATTCTGCTGGTGCAGTCACTGTGTACATACAATACATTACTGATCCTGAGTTACATCTTGTATTATACTCCAGAGCTGCACTCACTATTCTGCTGGTGCAGTCACTGTGTACATACATTACTGATCCTGAGTTACCTCCTGTATTATGTTGCAGAGCTGCACTCACTATTCTGCTGGAGCAGTCACTATGTACATACATTACATTACTGATCCTGAGTTACTTCCTATATTATACTCCAGAGCTGCACTCACTATTCTGCTGGTGCAGTCACTGTGTACATACATTACATTACTGATAATGTATTATACTCCAGAGCTGCACTCACTATTCTGCTGGTGCAGTCACTATGTACATACATTACATTACTGATCCTAAGTTACCTCCTGTATTATACTCCAGAGCTGCACTCACTATTCTGCTGGTGCAGTCATTGTGTACATACATTACATTACTGATCCTGAGTTACCTCCTGTATTATTCTCCAGAGCTGCACTCACTATTCTGCTGGTGCAGTCATTGTGTACATACATTACATTACTGATCCTGAGTTACATCCTGTATTATTCTCCAGAGCTGCACTCACTATTCTGCTGGTGCAGTCACTGTGTACATACAATACATTACTGATCCTGAGTTACATCTTGTATTATACTCCAGAGCTGCACTCACTATTCTGCTGGTGCAGTCACTGTGTACATACATTACTGATCCTGAGTTACCTCCTGTATTATGTTGCAGAGCTGCACTCACTATTCTGCTGGAGCAGTCACTATGTACATACATTACATTACTGATCCTGAGTTACTTCCTATATTATACTCCAGAGCTGCACTCACTATTCTGCTGGTGGAGTTACTGTGTACATACATTACATTACTGATCCTGTGTTACCTCCTGTATTATACTCCAGAGCTGCACTCACTATTCTGCTAGTGCAGTCACTATGTACATACATACATTACTGATCCTGAGTTACATCCTGTATTATACTCCAGAGCTGCACTCACTATTCTGCTGGTGCAGTCACTGTGTACATACATTACTGATCCTAAGTTACCTCCTGTATTATACTCCAGAGCTGCACTCACTATTCTACTGGTGCAGTCACTGTGTACATACATTACATTACTGATCCTGAGTTACCTCCTGTATTATTCTCCAGAGCTGCACTCACTATTCTGCTGGTGCAGCCACTGTGTACATACATTACATTACTGATCATGAGTTACCTCCTGTATTATACTCCAGAGCTGCACTCACTATTCTGCTGGTGCAGTCACTGTGTACATAGAATACATTACTGATCCTGAGTTACATCTTGTATTATACTCCAGAGCTGCACTCCCTATTCTGCTTTTGCAGTCACTGTGTACATAGATTACATTACTTATCCTGTACTGATCCTGAGTTACCTCGTGTATTATACTCCAGAGCTGCACTCACTATTCTGCTGGTACAGTCACTGTGTACATACATTGCATTACTGATTATGTATTATACTCCAGAGCTGCACTCACTATTCTGCTGGTGCAGTCACTGTGTACATACATTACATTACTGATCCTGAGTTACCTCCTGTATTATACTCCAGAGCTGCACTCACTATTCTGCTGGTGCAGTCACTGTGTACATACATTACATTACTGATCCTAAGTTACCTCCTGTATCCTCCAGAGCTGCACTCACTATTCTACTGGTGCAGTCACTGTGTACATACATTACTGATTATGTATTATACTCCAGAGCTGCACTCACTATTCTGCTGGTACAGACACTGTCTACATACATTACATTGCTGATTATGTATTCTACTCCAGAGCTGCACTCACTATTCTGCTTTTGCAGTCACTGTGTACATACATTACATTACTGATCCTAGGTTACCTCCTGTATTATCCTCCAGAGCTGCACTCACTATTCTGCTGGTGCAGTCACTGTGTACATACATTACTGATTATGTATTATACTCCAGAGCTGCACTCACTATTCTGCTGGTACAGACACTGTCTACATACATTACATTACTGATTATGTATTATACTCCAGAGCTGCACTCACTATTCTGCTTTTGCAGTCACTGTGTACATACATCCAATATTATACTCCAGAGCTGCACTCTTTAACCCCCCGAGTACCAGTTATGTAATGTTTTTTTATGATGAATGGTGATTTCCGGTGCTCCGCGCCGCTGTAATTTTCCAGAAATTGGCGTACGTTTCCGCTATCCGGCTGTCGTCCGCGTCAGCCCTTTAATTCGCGGCTGAGCATAGCGGCCACATTTGGGTCCATCATCTCGGCGGCTCGTCTAATGATGTGTCGTTTCTGTCCTTGAATCCGCAGCCTCACACTGAGCCATTGAAGTGAAGCAGCCGGCGATGGAGCGCTGATAAAAGCGGCGTCATTAAAACGGAATCTATGTATGGGGCGGGAGGGGGAGCCGGATTCATCACCGACAATGCTATATACTGCGGCCTCTGCTGCTGTATACTCACAGCTCCATGACGGTTACATAATCTCATACAGAACTGTTCATCCAGAGCCTCCTGGTTCATGAGCAGAATGCCAGCCCTTCAGTGAAGACTGACACTTGCACAATGGAGCAGTTAGAGATGAATAGCCGGAGGATTGGATGACACCACAGAAATGGGCGCCCTTCAGGATCTGAGGAAAGTTGGGTGTTGGT
>NC_134359.1:289511792-289516792 GCF_048569485.1 Anomaloglossus baeobatrachus | reverse complement strand
AGAAATTTCTTAAAGGGAACTCACCATGATATATCGGAAAGTTCCATAGACCCCTACAGGCGGGGTGCTCACTTCGTTGGTTGTTGTCCAGCCTGTTTCCTCTCCCCATGGTCAGCCCCGCAAATTCCTATCTTGGAATTTTTAATGCAAAGTCCTTTTGGAGAAGGGGCCAGATCACCCTGATTCCTCCCAATCCACAAGATGTAAATGAGAGGGTAATTTTGGGGATTTGTGGTGACTGTGATTGTCCTGGTCATACAGTCAAGGGTGCTCATTGGTTATTGTCCAGCCTGTTTCCTCTTCCCATGCTCACCCCGCGCAACTTTCCAATCTTGGAATTTATGCAGTACTACATTAGGAAAGGGGCCAGATCACCCATCCCCCCCCCCCCAATCCACAAGATGTAAATGAGAGGGTAATTTTGGGGATTTTTGGTAACTGTGATTTGTCCTGGTCATACAGTCAAGGTTGCCCATTGGTTATTGTCGTCCTGCCTTTTTCCTCCTCCCATGGTTACCCCCCGCAACTTACTATCTTGGAATTTATGCAGTACTACATTAGGAAAGGGGCCACACCCCCCCCAATCCACAAAATGTAAATGAGAGGGTAATTTTTGGAGGTTTGTGGTGACTGTGATTGTCCTGGTCATACAGTCAAGGGTGCTCATTGGTTTTTGTCCAGCCTGTTTCCTCCTCCCATGGTTACCCCCCCCCCCCCCAACTTTCTATCTTGGAATTTTAGGAAAGGGGCCAGATCACCCAGACCCCCCAATCCACAAGATGAAAATGAGAGGGTAATTTTTGGGGTTTGTGGTAACTGTGATTGTCCTGGTCAAACAGGCTGCTGTGATCGTTATAGTCCAGCCTGTTTCTTCTCCCCGTGGTTACCCCCCGCAACTTTCTTTCTTGCAATTTATGCAGTACTACATTAGGAAAGGGACCCCCCACCCCTAATCCTCAAGATATAAATGAGAGGGTAATTTTGTGGGTTTGTGGTAACTGTGATTGTCCTGGTCATACAGTCAAGGTTGCTCATTGGTTATTGTCCAGCCTGTTTCCTCCTCCCATGGTCACCCCCGCAACTTTCTATCTTGGAATTTTAGGAAAGAGGCCAGATCACCCTGACAACCCCAATCCACAAGATGTAAACGAGAGGGTAATTTTTGGGTTTGTGGTGGTGACTGTTTTTGTCTTGGTCATACAGGCTGGGGGGGCTCGTTGGTTATTGTCCAGCCTCTTTCCTCTCCCCATGGTTACCCCCCCCCCCTGCAATTTTCTATCTTGGAATTTATGCAGTACTACATTAGGAAAGGGGCCAGATCACCCTGACCCCCCCCCCCCCAATCCACAAGATGTAAATGAGAAGGTAATTTTGTGGGTTTGTGGTAACTGTGATTGTCCTGGTCATACAGTCAAGGGTGCTCATTGGTTACTGTCCAACCTGTTTCCTCTTCCCATGCTCACCTTCCACAACTTTCTATCTTGGAATTTATGCAGTACTACATTAGGAAAGGGGCCAGATCACCCTGACCCCCCCCCCCCTTCAATCCACAAGATATAAATGAGAGGGTAATTTTGTGGGTTTGTGGTAACTGTGATTGTCCTGGTCATACAGTCAAGGTTGCTCATTGGTTATTGTCCAGCCTGTTTCCTCCTCCCATGGTCACCCCCGCAACTTTCTATCTTGGAATTTTAGGAAAGGGACCAGATCACCCTGACCCCCCCCCCCCAATCCACAAGATGTAAACAAGAGGGTAATTTTTGGGTTTGTGGTGGTGACTGTTTTTGTCTTGGTCACACAGGCTGGGGGGCTCGTTGGTTATTGTCCAGCCTGTTTCCTCTTCCCATGGTCACCCCCCCACAACTTTCTATAGGTCATCTTGGATTTTTTCATGTGGTGTCCTATTAGGAAAGGGGCCAGATCACCATGACACCCCCAGTCTACAAGATCTAAGAAGGGACCCAGTGATCATATGCAGTTTTGTCTGCATATGAGCCATATTACCCAAATTTTTTTTTTTTTTTTTTTATCCTGGGGCAGATTTTTGAGCTTTTGATCCATGTTTTTTTGTCTTGATCCCACTGACCAGGGGGATCCTTGGGTATTGTCTGGTCGCTCTGCCCCATGGTCACCCCCGCACCTTCCTATAGGTGACCTTGGAAGAGTTAATGACTGATAGAATTTCGGATGTTTTATTGATGGAGCCGGGGAATAGAATCTGGATGAGAGTACTAGAAGTCGAGCTGGTTCACCCCCCGCCCGCCGCCCTCGCCCCAATCTCCACATGCCTCCTGAGGATAGCAAGCAAAGAGCAGAGCTCTCCGTCTCTCCCTGACCCCTTCTGGTTGGCATTTCGGGTTCTTGGCTTTCTATTCCTGGCACAGGCAGGCAGCCACACACTCATCCGCACAAACGCAGCACACGAGAGGCGAAAAAGGACGAAGAAGGGGGGGCACGCCACCTACTCCCCAAACAAAGGCTTCCGTGCCAGCAGCATCTCGGCACATCCAAAGCCCCCCGACCTGATGTCTCAATAGACACTGTCAATGACCCCCTCCTCTCGCCCCAACCCCGCGCTCTCCTCCCCACTATGCTGTCTACTCTCACACCCCTCCTACTTCTGCCTCTACATTTTCAGGCTGGATGCTACAGCGGCCGTTCCTAATTACCTCTTATCCCCAGTGGTTTGTGAATAATCACCGCTGAGAAGCATTGAAGGGCTGCTGCTGAGGAGGATGAAAAATATGAATTGTGCCATTTTTCACGTCTAAGGGACATAACCTGGTCACCGTGCTGGAGTGGAGGAGAGAGTGGAGGCTGAGGAGACATCTCAGGTACCTTTCTGCATTTTGGGGAATCGGGGGTGGAGGGGATTTTGACGTTAGGGGGGGTGTGTGGTCGGCGTTCTTCGGAGTTGACTTTGTAAACAATGCGGAGGTTGGCTTGGTGGTTGGAGACCAGACCTCAAGACTTGAATGATCATGGACGTGAAGGTCCTCTTGAGATTGTAACCAGACCTCATGACTTGGATGACCATGCACGTAGAGGTCCTCTTGAGATTGTGACCAGACCTCATGACTTGGATGACCATGCACGTAGAGGTCCTCTTGAGATTGTGACCAGACCTCATGACTTGGATGACCATGGACATGGAGGTCCTCTTGAGATTGTGACCAGACCTCATGACTTGGATGAGCATGGACGTTGATGTCCTCTTGAGATTGGGACCAGACCTCATGACTTGGATGACCATGGACGTGAAATTCCTCTTGAGATTGTGACCAGACCTCATGACTTGGATGACCATGGACGTGGATGTCCTCTTGAGATTGTGACCGGACCTCATGACTTGGATGACCATGGACGTGGATGTCCTCTTGAGATTGTGACCGGACCTCATGACTTGGATGACCATTGACATGGAGGTCCTCTTGAGATTGTGACCAGACCTCATGACTTGGATAACCATGGACGTAGCGGTCCTCTTGAGATTGTGACCACCAGACCTCATGATTTGGATGACCATGGATGTGGAGGTCCTCTTGAGATTGTGACCAGACCTTATGACTTGGATGACCATGGACGTGGAGGTCCTTTTGAGATAGTCACAAGACCTCACGACTTGGATAATTATCGACATGGAGGTCCTCTTCTGATTGTGGACCAGACCTGGAGGTGACACCTGGAACTTCCCGTATGTCCTTGTTTATAAACCTTGGGCATTCGATGGTGGCACCTTGATCCTACCGGATATTAACAGAATGGGTTTTCACATCGTTCTGGCTCGGTATAGTTTAGTTTTTTGGGGTTTTAGGTATTTTAATCCCTTCTCTGCTGTGAGTCATTGTCAACGGTTTGAAGCCAGTGCTGAAATTGGTCAGTGGTAGAGGGGCTCGGACGTAAATAGGAACCCGATACTACTGCAGTGGTCCCTGACATGGAGAAAATACCTACCATTACCTTGTCCCTGGCACGCTATGTGTTAAATTTTGCAAGCCTTTCGGATGGCATCCATCATGGGGACTTCTCCTGTTAACTCTTACATGGCCAACGCTGGAAGACGTGGTGGTGGAGGAGGGGGGGCGCTATCTCTTTTTTACGACTTGAGTGACACCATTAAAATAAATTGCACCTGCCTTAATTCCCCATCTCCCCCCCCCGGATGATATAGGAGCCACTTAACGTGTCACTGGGACATAACGTCATTCTCCCTGCGTTCACTGGCGTGGTCACATGACCTTTTATTTTTTTGGACATAGAACTTCTAATTTTTTGGACCATTGCCTATAGAAATTGTAATAGTATCATGATTTTAGTTCTTGTCAATGCGTTTTGATGGGATGCCCTGAAATGCGTCGTGTATTTGATCAGAAATGTGTCTGATTTTCCATGATACTCCAACATCAAACTGACTTGCAGCTTCATACCCCTCCTCCCCCTCGCTTCTGCAATTTACATCTTTCAGGCTACAAAAAAAATGGGTTGTGTATGCTGCAGTGGGGTAGAGACCTTTTGCATAGAAGGGGGATAAATTGCATTTTTAGGATGGACGTCCATTGCTGATCCCGGGGAGATTAGCGTCTCCTCTTCCCAGTGCTGACACATGAAGGACTAAAGTTTATATAGATCGTCTATTATAGCGTTCCTCCCCAAAGTCCTGTATCCTGTATGTATGGATTCGGAGCCGTCGCATTGGCCATATGTGAGTGCCCCGGGCATCTTTATGCCTCCTTTAATATTTTATGCCCCAATTTGATCCTTGACATTCCGGCCCCTGCTAATTGCACCTCTCCTTGTTTTCCTCCCATGACAGTATGGATCCCACGCCTACCCTATGGGTCCCCATAGATCACAGCTGCAGATCCAGCATTAAAATGATCTTTCTATTATCTTTTTACCAATTCACTTTCGTTGTTCATCCTGATCTACCTGTTTCATGTATGGAGCAATCACACTTTTGCAGGCAGCAGTGCAGCCAGGGTGGGAGGAGGGGCTCGCTA
>NC_134359.1:289497512-289511592 GCF_048569485.1 Anomaloglossus baeobatrachus | reverse complement strand
GGTTATTCAGGTGGGTCATCCTATATGTCCTTATTAATTATCCGGGAAGAGTGCCCAATTTTCAATTTTGATGCAGTTGCGTACACCATGATGATTGTTGCTGACAGTGTAGACTTTGGTTATGGAGGACGATTGTACAACCAGGGAACATCTGGAAATTTACCTTTTGGTTATTCAGGTGGGTCATCCTATATGTCCTTATTAATTAAACGGGATGAGTCCCCAATTTTCAATGTTGATGCAGTTGAGTACACCATGATTATTGTTACTGACAGTGTAGACATTGGTTATGGAGGACGATTGTACAACCAGGGAACATCTGGAAATCTACCTTTTGGTTCCTCTGGTGGGTCATCCTGTAGGCCGAGGAATAGGCATTATAAAGATATGTAATGCCTTCTGTTGACAGCCGGCTTCATGACGAGGGACTGAGGTGGCCGACCTGTTAATGAGGTGGCCGTATAATGATGGAGTCAATGTCACTTCTGATTAAGGAGCGCACTACTATAATGGCGAGGGTCCAAAATATGGTAGAGGTACAACTTTTTTTATTCCAGGTTTTGGCAAATACTGCTGCAAAGTGGCCGAGAGTGGCCATACTGTGCATGAACGGTATACAATATAGCCTCTGTATAGCCACATAGCTATATAAGAAGCCTAGAAGAAGCCTTGTAACAATAAAGATGAGCGTCTTGATAAAAAAGAAATGGGTTTACTACGAGCAGGCAACATTTTATGTCTCCTCTTTGTCTCCGTGCTGAATAGACCTGTACAAGAAGGTTTTCGCAGGCAGCGAGCCTTTGTATGTGGTGCTGCCGCAGTAGATGGAGAGGTATATAATTCAGTTTGTATTATTATACCCAGCAGCCGCCGTCATTGGCTGGCGGTGGCATAGGACGGCTCTGAACGGGTTAAGCCGTGTAATGCTGTAAAATATTCCAGTTTACAGCCCTTAATTAGCTAACATCACCTCTGGCACTGGGATAAGATGAATTAGGAGATTGTGAGCGATGGTGGTGGTGGTGGCTGAGTGCATCGCGTTTCGCCTAGCACCTGAAAGAGGAGCAGCGTTCGAGGTGTGGGGTTGGGGAATATTAGCACGCCGCATGTTGGATGAAATATATCAAGGCCTTGACAGCGGCGCAGCTGAGACGGGAGCGAGCCGTGATTGACACCTGGGGCACAAAGAGAATAATGATTCCAAGGGCTTTTTTGCTTTTTTTTCTGAGGCGGAGAGGTGATGTTAGGAGTGTTGGTACTACGCCGGTGGAGCAACCTTCAGATCTCGGAGGCTTGCCAGAAGAAAGATGGGGGTCACCACCAGGGGAAGGTCAAGATGAATGATAGCGGAAAGAAAGGAGAAGCCTGGTGCTTGTTACGAGCGGAGAACTTCCAGAAGAATGGGCAGCTCTTGGGAGAGACTCGGATCGTCCGCTAGGGCAGTAATGTCTTGTAGGCATGCGTAGGGCATCCTGTTGTGGGAGGTGGGCCTTGTAGACACACAAGCCTACGGGTATTATCCCATCGGATGGATCCCTTGGGGATTTTATGGGCAAAAAAACTATCCACCTTCTTTGTAGCTGATTTTTGGGACTTATATGGTGCAGTTTAGTAAGCAAATAAGGGAAAGCAAATTTTGGGGGGTCCCTACGTGGCCCATTTATCAGATATGGGTATATGTACCTTCAATTTTCATTGATGAGGGCTAACAATTTGCCCCATAGGTTGCGGTGTAACTAATGTAGATGAAGGGATCGCAGTTGCATCCAGGTCCTGGTGCTTAGGGTAAGGCCCAAAAGGTCCGATTGACCCCATATGAGAAAACCAAAGACCTGCGAAAGTTAAGGGTCCTGTTGGAGATTTTGGACGAGCTTCTTGAACCCTCTATCCATATTACAGCTCGTTTATACAGACATTTATATACAGATGAGGCAGAGCTGACTTGGCAGTCCTATGCAAACCCATATTTAATTCACAAAACGTTATCCCATGTTATAACCATCAATATGGTCATCCTTTAGGGCCCAGATATTGATTTCGTCCAAAAAAACTGCCCTCATGGAGAAAAAAAATGACCCGCTACACAAATGAACTGTCTTATCTGTTGGTTTCTATGGTGAAGAAGGGTGAAGGAGATGAGGTTTGTGTGTACAAGGTCATTACAGGAATGAATGGCGGTGGGGGGATTAATTGTGGAAAACAAGCAGCCATCATCACACGCCTTTTGTGTTCCACGTCTGGAACTCGCGCAGCCCTGAAGGTTACAAGGTGATGAGCAAAAACACGGAGACACCTAGCCGACTCCATCGCCATCCATCCTCATCAAAAACGGATCTGCATCCTGTCACCATATGTCTGTGGATGTGCATCAGGGAAACCGAAGCCAGCGAGCGGGGGAGAGGAATACATATGAGAGACGGCGGGAGGGGGGATAGAGGCATGAAACGGCGGAGTCAGGGGACGTGTATGGCGGAGCGGAGAACGATGGGCACTGAGACGTACGATGACGTAAAAAGAGGTTACAACTGCATTGTAGTGGCCTCAAAAAACAATACTAAAAAAATACAATACTTTTTTTATTTCTAAAAAATGTATTTATATTTTTTGTTTTTTTTTTTCATGTAGGTCATGGTGTTTATTATATTAAAAAAATAAAATATAATAAAATATATTTTTTTTCCATGTAGATAATTTATTTGTTTTTTTTTTTTCATTTTTCTTTTAATGCGACCCACAATATATGATTTTTTTTTTTCTCATTGGCTTCAGAAATCACATTTTTGGTCTGATTAATCACTAAATCAAAATGGAGTCTTGCATCTGTACTACGGCACGTGATGTTAGCGATATTGGCACCCCTCTTACCCCCCACAAAGAAAAATGGGGTGTTGTGTTGTAAATCAGATATATTATGTGATATTTAGGCCTCAATTTTGTCCTTTTTTTTTTTTTTTTTTTTTTAATACAAAAAAATGGCGTTTTCAGGATGAAGGATGCAATTTAGTGATATGGAAATATTGGCCTTTAGGATTCTTATCATGGTGACATTTACCGCCATACTCCCAAGTATCATCCATGTACACTAAACATATCGCCAAATTGGACTGTGGTCCGATAGTCTCCTTTGACATTCAGTAGTCTAGGAAAGCTGGGTAGCTACCTTTAAGGCTGCCATATTTGACATCATCCAGTTTTCTTCCTTTTCTACACATTTTAGCCCTCAGTTATAAAAAATTAGTGTCCGTTTTTATAGAAACAACCAATCAGATTGTAATTTTCATCTTTCCACTGCAAGTGACAAAAATAAAAGCCGTATTCTGGTTGCTATGGGTTACTGCACTTTTTTTTGTATGAGGCCTATTTTGTCTCCTTGTGATTGGTTGCTATGGTGTACTGCACTGTTTGTTTTTTCTATGAGAGCTATTTTGTCTCCTTGTGATTGGTTGCTATGGGTTACTGCATAGTTTTTGTTTTTTCTGTGGCCTATTTTTTTTCCTTGTGATTGGTTGCTATGGGTTACAGCACTGTTTTCTATGAGACCTATTTTGTCTCCTTGTGATTGGTTGCTATGGGTTACTACACTTTGTTTTTGTATGAGGCCTATTTTGTCTTTTTGTGATTGGTTGCTATGGGTTACGGCACTATTCTTTTTGTATGAGGCCTATTTGTCTCCTTGTGATTGGTTGCTATGCATTACTGCACTGTTTTTTTGTATCAGGCCTATTTGTCTCCTTGTGATTGGTTGCTATGGGTTACTGCACTTTTTTATGAGGCCTATTTTGTCTCCTTGTGATTGGTTGCTATGAGTTACTGCACTGTTTTTTATATGAGGCCTATTTTGTCTCCTTGTGATTGGTTGCTATGGGTTACTGCACTGTTTTTTTTTGTATCAGGCCTATATGTCTCTTTGTGATTGGTTGCTATGAGTTACTGCACTGTTTTTTATATGAGGTTTATTTTGTTTCATTGTGATTGGTTGCTATGGGTTACTGCAGTTTTTATGCGAGGCCTATTTTGTCTCCTTCACATTGGTTGCTATTGGTTACTGCACTTTTTGTATGAGAGCTATTTTGTCGTCTTCTGATTGGTTGCTACAGGTTACTGGACTTTTTTTTGTATGAGGCCCACTTTGTCTCCTTGTGGTTAGTTGCTATGGGTTACTGCACTGTTTTTTGTTGTTTTTTTTCCCATAAGGCCTATTTTGTCTCCTTAATTTCCCACACGAAATGGCGGCTTCTTAGAGGGGCATCTAGGTTCTGTTTTTGGCCTTCAAAGCGGAACAGTCAACATTTTAACTGAGCTTATTTCATGTAGCATATCTGCTGAGCTACGGCGCCTCGTTGTGCCGAGGTAAAATGTCACCTCTAAATTGTCCCCGGGATAAGACCACCGAAACAGGAGGGGTCTACGATGAATAGGTGTATGCAAATTGACCCTATTATTATGCAAATTAGCCTCTCTGTCTGGAAATGGCACATTACCCTACTCGCAGGCAGCTAGCTTTCCACCGGTGCGAACAGCTGGGCAGCCATGCCGCGCCTGCTCCTCCAATCATAATTCACTGTGCCAGATTCCCTTTACAAATTTGTAGCCAGAAAACAAAGGTAATCTGTCATTTTACACCTTAAAGGGAATAAAAACATACCAGGCCAAAGTCATGGCTCTCGGAAGACAAAAAAGGCCTCGTCCTCGCACTATTGCACCTCTCGTAATCTTAAAACAAAAAAAAGTAAACTAAAATAATGATGTCCGTGTTTTCCCTGGCAACAAATCAGATTTCAGTCTTTTTTTTCCTTAAGGCTATGTGCACGCTGCAGAAATTTTCCTTCTGGCGGAAAAACTCATCAAAAAACACATGCGTTTTTAGTGCTTTTTTTCAGTGAAGTCAATGGCTGAAAGGGCTAAAAAAAAAATGCAGGGAAAAAACATCCCATCAATTGACATGCTGCAGATTTTTTCCTGCTTCAAAATCTGCACCAAATCTGTAAGGGAAAAAAAAGCAGCATGCGCATAGCACTTCAGAAATTTGGTGCAGAAATTTTCTGCATCAAATCTGCACCTTCTGGCAGAAAAACTCACCAAACAACATATGCGTTTTTAGTGCTTTTTTAAGTGAAGTCAGTAGCTGGAAGGGCTAAAAAAATGCAGGGAAAAAACATCCCGTCAATTGACATGCTGCAGATTTTTTTTTCCTGCTTCAAAATCTGCACCAAATCTGTAAGGGGAAAAAAAGCAGCATGCGCATAGCACTTAAGAAATTTGGTGTAGAAATTTTCTGCATCACATCTGCACCTTCTGGCAGAAAAACTCACCAAACAACGTATGCGTTTTTAGTGCTTTTTTAAGCAAAGTCAGTGGCTGAAAGGGCTTAAAAAGATTGGGGAAAAAAATCGCCCCAAAAATTGACATGCAGCAGATTTTTTTCTGCTTCAAAATCTGCACCAAATCTGCAAGGGGAAAAAAAAAGCAGCATGCGCATAGCTCATCAGAAATCTCAGACTTTGCTCATCAGAAATCTCAGACTTTGCTGGCTTCAGGATAGACATGCAGATTTCTAAAAAAAAACAAACATCAAAAACAGCCCTACTGTCCTGGAAACATGGATTTTAGTTGCTCTGGGCATCAAAGCCAATTTTTGGCATTTATGCCAATGATCCGATCATTCCTAACTAATCAAATTATGTTTCATTGAGATTAACACAGTTTTTTTTGCATTTTGAAGCGGATCCTTTCCAAATTCTTCCTCAAAAAATGCTCCAAAAAGAATACTCTGCCTTCTGATTTCAATGGAAATCCACTTTTACTGTTTATTGGAGGAGTATTTTGGGTGGGTTTTTTTTCTCATGAGGTTCTGGAAAGTGACCCAGAAAAAATGGCTTTTCTATGAATCAAATTTTTCTTGAAATCTGTTCCAAACGTGTCACTTTCTGCTGCAGAGCGCCATCTTGTAAGGAAAAAAAAAAGACTTTTCCTGAAGGAGATTCCACATGAAAACTGTGTGTGAACTTAGCCTAATAGTGAATAATTGAGGCCTCTTGTTACCATGTCTGACATTAGTCTGTAATTTTGGGCTATTGATTTCCAATTTGAAAAAAGGGCAAGTTATTATTTTTTTTTCTATTCAAGGGGTTAAATGGCGGTGGAATTAAAAAAAATAAAAATCGTTCCAGTTTTTGTCGCGACGCTCCTTTTAGAAGAGCAAAATGGTGAATAATGTGACACTGCAGCGTGTGACCGGGATGAGGGATGGGAAGTGATAAATAAATAAATCACGCGGCAGCGTTCTGGGGAGCTGGGATCTAATTCCTTCTCTGTTTGGACGCAGCAGCTCCTGACATCTCATCTACCGATGTCTTCAATGAGGTAATCACCACCTGTCAATCTCAGGCTGCTACCGCCGCTGCCCCCACTGACAAAAGCATATCCCACCCTCCCCGCAGTACTCGCTCCCTCTCTCCAGATGTTCCCCTATGTTACTATGGTGGGGATAGAGGAAATATGCAGATCAGGTGCCACACGGTTTGCATAATTGGATTCATTTGCTTCTTATAACTACAATTTTTAATTATTATTTTTAATCATGGCTTGGCAAAATTTTGCATTTTTTCCTAATATATATTATATATATACCGTACATATCTATCTGAAGATATTATAAAACTTTTTTTTAGTCTTTTTTGCATTTATCCCCTTTAAGTACTCTTTATTTTCCCATTTTATGCTCAACACCTTTCAGGTAGGACTAGCAGATAACAGAAAGCGATAGATCGTATTTGCCTGTACAGCAAATGGTAAAAAATAGCCTTTAACCCCCTTAAAGGGAACCTGCCACCAGGTCAAAAGTGGCCAGAATTTGCTCTTTTTCTTATTCTTGCGGCTCCTCTGATTATTCAGTTTTTGTTTTTCTTTAAATCCGCCATATGGTTCCTAAGATATTGACCTTTTTGTGATCTTTACTAAGGGGGCGTGTCTCACAGGGATAATAATGCAGAGAAGTTGCAAGACACGCCCCCAATGAATCCTGTGAGCCATGCCCCCTTAAAAGAAGACCTTAAAGGGAACCTGTCACCACTATTTTGGACTATAAGCTGCGGCCACCACCACCGGGGCTCTTTTATATACAGCATTGTAACATGCTGTATATAAGAGCCCAGGCCGCTGTGACAACATAAAAAGCACTTTATAATACTTACCTAACGGTCGCTCTGCGGTGGAATAGGGCCTAATGGGCGTCTCCGGTGCCGGCGCCGCCTCTTTTGGCCATCTTTGTTGTCCTTCTCTAGCCACAGTGCATGACGTGTTCGACGTCATCCGCACTCACCAGCATTCAGGTCCTGAGCAGGGCAGATCAAAGTATTGTAGTGCGCCTGCGCAGGACCGGCGAGTGTGTATGACGTAGCCGCGTCATGCACACAGGCTTCAAAAAGAGGACGAAGATGGCCGAAAGGGGAGGCGCCCGCACCGGACAACGGAGACGCCCATTAGGCCCTATTCCACCGCAGAGCGACCGTTAGGTAAGTGTTATAAAGTGTTTTTTATGTTGTCACAGCGGCCTGGGCTCTTATATACAGCATGTTAGAATGCTGTATATAAGAGCCCGGTGGTGGTGGCCGCAGCTTATAGTCCAAAAAAGTGGTGACAAGTTCCCTTTAAAAATGATATATTGCTCTTTGGGTTTTTTTTAAATCCGTTATACGGTTCCAGAGATATGAGCCTTAGTACTAAAAGGCTCATATATCTCTGGAACCGTATAACGGATTTAAAAAAAAAACAAAGAGCAATATAATCAGCGAATAATATTAGAGCAAAAACTGGCCACTTTTCACTTTGTAACAGGGCCACTTTTAGGCACCACTATCATTTTCAGGCTGTTGATGGGGATATAGCTCCTTCTCCTCTCACCCATAATAAGGGTAGGACGCTGAACAGTCTATGACTAGTGTTGAGCGGACCCGGATCCGCACGGTTTGAGCGCCCGATCCGAGTCCGACCAGTACCCGGGATTCGGGGTGCACGATCCGGATCCGTTTTTTTTTTTTTTTCTCTCTCTCTCCCCCTCTCCCCTCTCTCCTCTCCTCTCCTCCTCTCCCCCTCTCCTCTCCTCCCTCCCACTCTCCTCTCCTCCCTCCCCTCTCGTCCTCCTCCCCTCTCCTCTCTCCCCTCCCCTCTCCTCTCTCCCCTCCCCTCTCCTCTCTCCCCCTCCCCTCTCCTCTCTCCCCTCCCCTCTCCTCTCTCTCCTCCCCTCTCCTCTCTCCCCTCCCCTCTCCTCTCTCCCCTCCCCTCTCCTCTCTCTCCTCTCTCCTCTCTCCTCTCTCCTCTCTCCCCTCTCCCCTCTCCCCTCTCCCCTCTCCCTCTCCTCTCTCCCCTCTCCCCTCGCCCCTCTCCCCTCTCCCCTCTCCCCTGTCCTCCCTCCCCTCTCCTCTCCTCCCTCCCCTCTCCTCCTTCCCCTCTCCTCTCCTCTCTCCCCTCTCCCCTCCTCTCTCCCCTCTCGCCTCCTCTCTCCCCTCTCCTCTCTCCCTCTCCTCTCTCCTCACTCCCCTCTCCTCACCTCCCTCCCCTCTCACACTCCTCCCTCTCTCCTCCACTCCCCTCTCCTCCCTCCTCTCCTCCTCTCCCCCTCTCCTCTCCTCTCTCCCCTCTCCTCTCTCCCCTCTCCTCTCCTCTCTCCCCTCTCCTCTCCTCTCTCCCCTCTCCTCTCCTCTCTCCCCTCTCCTCTCCTCTCTCCCCTCTCCTCTCCTCTCTCCCCTCTCCTCTCTCCCCTCCCCTCTCCTCTCTCCCCTCTCCTCTCCTCCCTCCCCTCTCCTCTCCTCTCTCCCCTCTCCTCTCTCCCCTCTCCTCTCCTCTCTCCCCTCCCCTCTCCTCTCTCCCCTCTCCTCTCCTCTCTCCCCTCTCCTCTCCTCTCTCACCTCTCCTCTCCTCCCTCCCCTCTCCTCTCCTCTCTCCCCTCCCCTCCCCTCTCCTCCCTCCCCTCCCCTCTCCTCTCCCTCCCCTCTCCTCTCTCTCCCCTCTCCTCTCCTCTCTCTCCCCTCTCCTCTCCTCTCTCTCCCCTCTCCTCTCCTCTCTCTCCCCTCTCCTCTCCTCTCTCTCCCCTCTCCTCTCCTCTCTCTCCCCTCTCCTCTCCTCTCTCTCCCCTCTCCTCTCTCTCTCTCTCCCCTCTCCTCTCCTCTCTCTCCCCTCTCCTCTCTCTCCCCTCTCCTCTCTCTCTCCTCTCCTCTCCTCTCTCTCCCCTCTCCTCTCTCTCCCCTCTCCTCTCCTCTCTCTCCCCTCCCCTCTCCTCTCCTCTCTCCTCTCCTCTCCTCTTGCCCCTCTCCTCTTGCCCCTCTCCTCTCCTCACTCCCTCTCCTCTCCTCACTCCCCTCTCCTCTCCTCACTCCCCTCTCCTCTCCTCACTCCCCTCTCCTCTCCTCACTCCCCTCTCCTCACTCACCTCTCCTCTCCTCACTCACCTCTCCTCTCCTCACTCACCTCTCCTCTCCTCACTCACCTCTCCTCTCCTCTCTCACCTCTCCTCTCTCCCCTCTCTCTCTCTCCCCTCTCTCTCTCTCTCCCCTCCTCCCTCCCCTCTCCTCCCTCCCCTCTTCTCTCTCTCTCTCCTTTCTCTCTCTCTCTCCTCTCTCTCTCGTGTCCCGGATCCGGCTCCCCATTGTTTTACATGGCCGCGGATTTCAGATCTGGACTTCTGCGGCAACCCGATCCGGGTCCGCCGGACCCGGATTATGACCAATCCGCTCAACTCTATCTATGACTAGCCTAAAGTGCTTGGAGTTGTAGTTCTCCAGCTACTAATGCAGTGCATAATCCTATCTGGGGCCCTGGTGTACACCATCAGATGAGATCGCGCCCTTCAAAGTCTTCTACAAGAAACGGCGGCGCCTCTTGGGTCGTACTGATTCCTCTCAATAGCTCTCTATTAGACAGGACGCCTCAGAAGGAGAGATCCTGAAGAGGCTGCGGGCTTTACTGAACAGCGAGCCTCCCATGGCGTTCACTAGTCATTAAAAATGAAGCCAACCTGCGACACACGACGCCCTCCCTCGCTAGACGCCATTTTTCACATAATACGGGTTTTTTAATCTCATTTCAGAACACACGTTATTTCTAAAGCCGTAATTTACATTAATATTTGAGGAGACGCGACCGACAACAGTACCGCGAGTTAGATCTCAAAATGGCCTAATAATTGTGGCAGCTTCCACATATTTACGAATACGTCAGGCAGCCGGTCATTAACCGTAAACTATTAGCACCTCCGAATTCACAGACAGCTGCGCGCCTCGTAATGTCGCACGTTTTCTGTGAATTCGTAGCCTGGAGTAATAATAATACGTAATAAGGGACATGTAGGAAAACTGCTGCTAAGGAAAACGACAGCAGCTGCCCATAGCAACCAATCAGATTCTACCTTTCATTTTTCAGAGGACCTTTGAAAAATGAAAGCTTCGTTCTGATTGGTTGCTGTGGGCAATTGCGCCAGTTTTTATTTTGCACCGGTTTTTAATATTTTCCTCCAGTGTCCCATGACATTCTGCAATTGTATCAGCCTATATTTGTTATGAGGGGGTACACACCAAAAAAGCAACCTGTAATGGGGCCCCAATGAAGGGCGATGGTTGGTCACATCCTTGTTGCTATTCAGTAAAAGAGACGTCTCAAGACGCCTATGTCCAAAGGAGGGGAATAAAAAATGGCCATGGGGCTTTCTGTCCTGGGGGAGCAAAACCCGGCACCTTAATGGGTCATGCTTGCTATCAGATCCCTGACACGGGCATAAGAGCAAGTTATTTGGAGGTTGACCACTAAATCCACCATCTTAGTGGACATTGGTGGCCACCAATGTATTAACTCTCATACACCACTCCCTAAAAATGTATGAGCTATGGAGGAGTGGTGGGAAAGCAGTTGGGGAGAATAGAATTTTGTTTTTTTTCTTTTTACACCTTACTGGGCCTACAGATCTGTCACCACTGCTACAGAGCACTGGGTATCATGGCTTCCTCCGACAGGGATACTGCGCCAATCACTAGAAGCAAAAGAGACCGGCAGGGGACCCACTCAGCGCTATGGAGGAGCAACGCGATATTGGTTGAGGAGGCCTTCTGATCTCTCACCACTGCTACATAGCACTTGGTATCATGGCTTCCTCCGACAGGGATACTTCACCAATCACTAGAAGCAAAAAAGACCGTCAGGGGACCCTCTCAGCGCTATGGAGGAGCAACGCGATATTGGTTGAGGAGGCCTTCTGATCTCTCACCACTGATACATAGCAATGGGTATCATGGCTTCCTCCGACAGGGATACTGCACCAATCACTAGAAGCAAAAAACACCGGCAGGGGACCCACTCAGCGCTATGGAGGAGCAACGCGATATTGGTTGAGGAGGCCTTCTGATCTCTCACCACTGATACATAGCACTGGGTATCATGGCTTCCTCCGACAGGGTTACTGCACCAATCACTAGAAGCAAAAAAGACCGGCAGGGGACCCACTCAGCGCTATGGAGGAGCAACGCGATATTGGTTGAGGAGGCCTTCTGATCTCTCACCACTGATACATAATACTGGGTATCATGGCTTCCTCCGACAGGGATACTGCGCCAATCACTAGAAGCGAAAGAGACCGGCAGGGGACCCACTCAGCGCTATGGAGGAGCAACGCGATATTGGTTGAGGAGGCCTTCTGATCTCTCACCACTGATACATAGCACTGGGTATCATGGCTTCCTCCGACAGGGATACTGCGCCAATCACTAGAAGCAAAAAAGACCGGCAGGGGACCCACTCAGCGCTATGGAGGAGCAACACGATATTGGTTGAGGAGGAATTCTGATCTCTCACCACTGATACATAGCACTGGGTATCATGGCTTCCTCCGACAGGGATACTGCGCCAATCACTAGAAGCGAAAGAGACTGCCAGGGCAACCTTTCAGTGCTACAAAAGAGCCACGGGGTGTTGGTTGAGAATAGAATTTTTTTTTTTTTTTTTTTTAATACACCTTACTGGATCTACAGATCTCTCACCCCTGCTACATAGCGCTGGGTACCATCGCTTCCCACGACAGGGATACTGTGCCAATCACTAGAAGCAAAAGAGAGCGGCAGGGGACCTTTTCAGCTCTACGGAGTAGCAACAGGGTATTTGTTGGGGAGAATATAGGTTTTTGGGTTTTTTTACACCTTGCACCACTGCTACATAGCGCTGGGTATCATCGCTTTCCCCAATAGAGATACTGCGCCAATCACTAGAAGCAAAGGACACCAGCAGGGGACCCATTCAGTGCTATAAAAGAGCAATGGGGTATTGGTTGGGGAGAATAGAATTTTTTAAAAAAAAAAATTCACCTTATTTGGCCTAAAGATCTCTCATTACTGCTACATAGCGCTGGGAATCAATACTTTCCCCGATAGAGACACTGCGCCAATCACTAGAAACAACAGAGACCGGCAGGGGACCTTTTGAGCTCTGCTGAGGAGCAAGGGGGCATTGGTTGGGGAGAATGTTTTTTTTTGGGGTTTTTTTCACCATAGTGGGCCTACAGATTTTGCACCTCTGCTACATAGTGCTGAATATCATCGCTTTCCCTGATAGGCATACTGCACAATCACTAGAAGCAAAGGAGGCCAGCAGGGGACCCATTCAGTGCTACAAAGGAGCAATGGGGTATTGGTTGGGGACAATATAATTTTTTAATTATTTTTTTTTTACACCTTATTTGGCCTAAAGATCTCTTATTACTGCTACATAGCACTGGCAATCATCACTTTCACCAATAGGGATACTGCACCAATCACTAGAAGCAAAAGAGATCGGCAAGGAAACCTTTGAGCTCTACGAAAGAGCAGTGGGTTATTGGTTGGGGAGAATAGAATTTTTAACATATCTTTTTACATCTTACTGGGCCTACAGATCTCTCACCATTGCTACATAGCGCTGGTCATCATCACTTCCCCCGACAGGGATACTGCACCAATCACTAGAAGTTAAAGAGACCGGCAGGGGACCTTTTCAGTGCCATGGAAGAGCAAAGAGGAGAGTAGATTTTTTTTTATTTTTTTTATTTTTTTTTATGCCTACAGATCTCTCACCACTGCTATAGAGTGCTGGGTATCATCGCTTTACCCGATAGGGATACTGCGCCAATCACTAGCAGCAAAGGAGACCAGCAGGGGACCCACTCAGTGCTACGGAGGAGCAACGTGGTATTGGTTGAGGAGAAGAGAATTTTTAAAATTTCTTTTTACACCTTACTGGCTCTACAGATCTGTCACCCCTGCTACATAGAGCTGAGTACCATTGCTTCTTCTGACGGGGATACTGCACCAATAACTAGAAGTAAAAGAGACCGGCAGGGGACCCACTCAGCGCTACAGAGGAGTAGCAGGGATTGGTTGAAAAGTATAGAATTTTTTATTTCTTTTTACACTTTACTGGGCCTCGTTTCAAACAGGTGAAGAAAAAGAAAAAAGGATGGCCCACACCTTTTAATTATATATATATATACTAGAAGGTGGCCCGATTCTACGCATCGGGTATTCTAGAATTTACGTATTTTGTAGTTCATGTATGATTTTTGTTATATATATATATATATAGATGTTGTTGTGTGTAGTTACCAAGTGTTTGTGTAGGGCGCTGTACATGTTCTGGGTGTTGTCTGGGTGTGGCGGGGGGTGAGAGCGGTGTTGTATGTGTGTTGCGTGTGTTGTGTTGTTTGTGGAGCGCTGTGTGTCTGTGGCGTTGTGTGTGTGTGTTGCGCGGTTTGTGTGTGTGTGGTGTGTTTTGGGGGGAGGTATGTTTTGTGCAATGTGTGTGTGTTGTGCGGTATGTGCGTATATTTGTGTGTGCCGCGGTGTTTGTGTGTTGGGTGTTGTGTGTGTGCAGCGTTGTCTGTGGGTGTGCGTGTCTGTGTAGGGCAGTTGTTTGTGGTTCCCAGTGTGTGTGTGTGGTGTGTTGTGCAGTGCGCGCGTGTGTGTTGGGGGGAGGTGTGCACTTCCCATCGTGCTCCATCCCCCATGCAGCGCACTCCCCATCGTGCTCCATCCACCATGCTGCGCACTCCCAAACGTGCTCCATCCCC
>NC_134359.1:289412512-289492512 GCF_048569485.1 Anomaloglossus baeobatrachus | reverse complement strand
CAAGTCAATTACCAGATCTTAACCCAATTGAGCATGCATTTCACTTGCTCAAATCCAGACTTAAGACGGAAAGACCCACAAACAAGCAAGACCTGAAGGCTGCGGCTGTAAAGGCCTGGCAAAGCATTAAGAAGGAGGAAACCCAGCGTTTGGTGATGTCCATGGGTTCCAGACTTAAGGCAGTGATTGCCTCCAAAGGATTCGCAACAAAATATTGAAAATAAAAATATTTTGTTTGGGTTTGGTTTATTTGTCCAATTACTTTTGACCTCCTAAAATGTGGAGTGTTTGTAAAGAAATGTGACAATTCCTACAATTTCTATCAGATATTTTTGTTCAAACCTTCAAATTAAACGTTACAATCTGCACTTGAATTCTGTTGTAGAGGTTTCATTTCAAATCCAATGTGGTGGCATGCAGAGCCCAACTCGCCAAAATTGTGTCACTGGCCAAAGATTTCTGGACCTAACTGTAGATATATATATATGTATATATATATATATATATATATATATATATATATATATATATATATATATATATATGTGTATGTATATATATATATATATATATATATATATATATATATATATATATATATATATATATATATATATTTATGTGTATATATATATATATATATATATATATATATATATATATATATATATATATATATATATATATATATATATATGTATATATAACTTCATCTACTGTGACTCAAAAAGGAAAAAATAATCCTGGGATTGCACTTCATGGTGTGACAAAAAAAATTAATAAGCAGAAAAAATAATTATGCTTTTTTTCATAAATTGTTTTTTTATAACTTTTTTTTTTTTTTTTTAAAGCTTATAGTAAATTGTTATTTTGGAATTAAAAGGGAAATAAATAGAAAAAAAGTTATTACACAAAGACCACATATACCGTATATTATAGCGTGGGTGGGGTCAAAGGTTAAATTGTCCAAAAGCGAATGCTAGTTCTTATTCTGGTCACGACTTGGGTCAGTCACCTATTCGTTATGTGGAATGATACTTGATCCGGCAGGGGAGGGGTCCCCAGCTGTCCCTTTCTTTAGAGGTGACAGGGTCTGTTACTTTTTGGCAGGCGGCCAGTGCATCCCCCATTAATGTCATTAGCTGGTGTGACATGGATTTTCCAAAATCTGTCTGGAGGTCACACAAAAAAATCAATGCGAAGGTCAGCAACGTGTACACTTAAAGGGACAGTGTGCCTTATTTGGTGTTTAGGGATCACTTTACTGCAGGCCTAGGCATTCGACGCCAGAAATACATCAATCCCAACTAGGCCGTATAGATATTCAGTTGGATGACTACATTTAGAAAAGTAAGACTCCATAGGAAAAATCAAAAATTTTGAAAAAAAACCCAAAAAATGGCACACGATAAAGTGTATACCCCTCAGTATTATGGTATATACCCTATGTATGTGACTACATGTAAATAGATTGATATTTTTAGCCTGTCCCCAGCCAGCTGACAACACGTGTGGCGGTCACGATTTTTCAGAGGTGACGTTGCCGTGGTAACTTGATGTCCTTAACACGTAGTGATCTTTACTTCCTGACTGTTGTTTGCACACCTCCCGTAAGACGGATTAGAGAGCGTGTTTACTGGAAGAGAGAACAAGAGCGCGCTGATTCGCTGCACAGATGTGAACCGATAAAGTTACAGGAGCGACGCTCTGCGCGCCCGATAGCAAACGCTCTGCAGAGATACATGTTCTCCTCTCGCTGGACAAAATACAGCTCCGACTGCCCTAAGCCCTTCAGGTAAAACACAGCCGACATTAATCAGCAAGGAAGAAAGACGTAACACGGAGTCTCTGGATTTTTATTTTTGTCCTGCAGAGGCCTAAAATGATATACCGGATACGTGGGATGCACCGCACAATTTTGGATAAACAACAGGATATGTTACCACAATACTAACAAAGGGCATTCATTTAAAAAACCCTTAAAGGGACTTTTCACTGATTTTCTTAACTTCAACTGAGTATATCCTCTAATTTGTACTACTTTACTGATTCTGGAACAGTTTTCCTTTTTCCTTTGTGCCCTTCTAGTCAAAAGTTATGCCCCTAATAAAAATGGTGCATATATTCCCTTCAGCCAATTTTGCATTCATTTATAAACCCTTAAAGGGGACTTTTCACTGATTTTCTTAACTTCAACTGAGTATATCCTCTAATTTGTACTACTTTACTGATTCTGGAACAGTTTTCCTTTTTCCTTTGTGCCCTTCTAGTCAAAAGTTATGCCCCTAATAAAAATGGTGCATATATTCCCTTCAGCCAATTTTGCATTCATTTATAAACCCTTAAAGGGCACTTTTCACTGATTTTCTTAACTTCAACTGAGTATATCCTCTAATTTGAACTACTTTACTGATTCTGGAACAGTTTTCCTTTTTCCTTTGTGCCCTTCTAGTCAAAAGTTATGCCCCTAATAAAAATGGTGCATATATTCCCTTCAGCCAATTTTGCATTCATTTATAAACCCTTAAAGGGCACTTTTCACTGATTTTCTTAACTTCAACTGAGTATATCCTCTAATTTGTACTACTTTACTGATTCTGGAACAGTTTTCCTTTTTCCTTTGTGCCCTTCTAGTCAAAAGTTATGCCCCTAATAAAAATGGTGCATATATTCCCTTCAGCCAATTTTGCATTCATTTATAAACCCTTAAAGGGGACTTTTCACTGATTTTCTTAACTTTAACTGAGGATCTCCTCTAATTCATGCTACTTTACTGATTCTGGAACAACTTTCCTTTTTCCTCTGTGCCCTTCCATTCCAAAGTTATGCTCCTAATAAAAATGGTGCATATATTCCCTTAAGCCATTTGGGCATTCATTCAAATACCCTTAAAGGGGACTTTTAACTGATTTTCTTAACTGAAATTGAGTACCTCCTCGAATCCGGGCTTCTCCACTGATTCTGGAACAGTTTTCCTTTTTCCTCTGTGCCCTTCCATTCAAAAGTTATCCCCGTAATAAAAAATGGTGCATATATTCCCTTCAACCAATAGCAATATATCACAGAACTTCTTAGTGCGCGTATGCTTTTGTTCCTCTGATGCTGGCCAATCAAAACACAGCCACACCCACAGAGAAGTTCTTCAATTGCTTGAAGGGAAGATTTTGCAACTTTATTACCAGGGGCATAACTTTGGAATGGAAGGTCACAGAAGAAAAAGAAAAATTGATATGGAATCAGAGGAGCAGCACCAATTGGAGCACCTACTCCGTTTAAATTAAAAAAAATCCAGTGACAGGACCCCTTTAAGGCCAGTTTCAAATATTTTACATAAAACATTTAAAAAAATAAGTTTTTGTTTTTCTTGGGTTCTGTTCATTGATATTTAGAACTCTACATATTTAAATTTAACAGATAGTGAAAAAGTTTGTCCTGAAAAGAAAAAAAATTGACCGTCAATTACCTACAATCTTTGATATTTTTTCTGTTGAAGGATCCTGTAATAGGGCGTTTTGGCTAGTTTTGTGGCCATTCCCAATGGATTGGGTTTGGCGCCTAAAAATGGTCTACAAATGGGGCTTCGAATGTTAAGATGGCGAATGATTGGGCAACTCCTCCCCAAAATTATGTTCTCATTTTCGTGCTCAATTTTACCTAGCCACTCCCGTTCCACACCCATTTGAATATGCTGTTTGCAGGCAAGTTTTAAGAGACTTTTCTGGTTCCTAGTAGGTTTGCAATGTCCTTTAGGAGTCCAGGGTTCTCCCCCGTTTTTAGGAGATTTGGCAATTATGGGCTATCTAATACAACCCTCACTGGCACCTATTGTGGTTCTGATCATGCCAGGGAGTAGAGAGTCGATCTTGGGCTGATCATTTACCCCCCCTCAGGATTTCCACTTTCCAGAAACTTCTGTAAGCTTGTGTATAATACATCCATTATGGCCTTCATTACACATCCCTTAAGGGTGACCACCTTTCACCAAGTCAAAAGGGACCAGTTTTTGCTCCTATTTTATTCCCACTGCTTCTATGAATATTCTAGCATTTTTTTATTTTTTTTTGTTCTTTTAAATCTGTCATTTGCTTTCTTAGATAGTATGGGCCTTTTAATTTAGTTCTAATATTTATGGTCTACCAAGGGGCGTGTCTTACAGGGTAATTATGCAAAGCAGCCTAAAGTCACACCCCAGAGGATCCTGTGAGCCCCTCCACTTAGTAATGACCATTACACAAATTGCACCATATAAAAAAAACTATCTCTGGAATCATATAGCGGTTTTCAACACAACAGAAAACAGAATACTCAGGGGAGCATCAGGGAATAAAATAAGGTAATATATGAAAAATGTTTTACTTAGTACCAGGTGTTACGGCCGAGATGGGGATGTGGATCCACTGGGCTACGGAGCCTGGGCATACCTTAGAGAGGCATTCCAAAGTGGCTACCTGGTCTTCTGTAGAGCCGCCAGGTGCCACTCCAAGGTAGTCCCTGGATCTGCAGTAGCTGACCCAAATGACAACAGGCGAGGCTGAGTCAGAGCTACAGAGGCACAGAAACAGGGTCACCGGCAGGGTGGTTGTTGGTACAGACACTGACGAGACGGCTGATATAGACTGGACAGGTGCAGCTACAGGTTCACATACAGATAGAAAGGCTGATACAGACAGGGTAGGTTCTGGTCCAGACAGGAAGACGGATTCAGGAACACAGGCAGGTACTGGGACACAGGAATAGGATCCAGGAACAGATTTGTGAACACAAGCAGGTACCGGGACACTGGAAAGTATTCAGGAACACAGGCAGGTAATGGGACACAGGAACAGATCCAGGACTACAAACAGGTACTGGGACACAGGAACAGGATCAAGGAACAGATTCAGAAACACTGGCAGGTCCTGGGACACAGGAACAGATCCAGGAACTCAGGCTGGTACCGGTACACAGGAACAGATTCAGGAAATCAGGCTGGTACTGTGACACAGGAACAGATTCAGGAATACAGGCAGGTACTGGCACACAGGAACAGATTCAGGAATACAGGCAGGTATTGGGACACAGGAATGGATCCAAGAACAGATTCAGAAACACAGGCAGGTACTGGGACTCTGGAACAGATTCAGAAACACAGACAGGTACTGGGACTCTGGAACAGATTCAGAAACACAGGCAGGTACTGGGACTCTGGAACAGATTCAGAAACACAGGCAGGTACTGGCACACAGGAACAGATTCAGGAATACAGGCAGGTATTGGGACACAGGAATGGATCCAAGAACAGATTCAGAAACACAGGCAGGTACTGGGACTCTGGAACAGATTCAGGAACTTGGGCTGGTACCGGGAGACAGGAACGGATTTGTGAACTCAGGTTGGCACCGGGACACAGTAATAGATTCATGAACTCTGGCTGGTATGTTGACACAGGAACAGATTTAGGCACTCTGACAGGTGTGGACTCAGGATCAGGGCTGGTTTAGGCATATGGGCGAGTATCCATTCTGGAGCAAGCTTCAGAGACCAGACTGGAAAGACTTCAGGATTACATGCACCCTAAGCACCACGGCCAGGAGACCCCCACAGCGTGCGTAGGCCCTAGTAGCCAGGAGCCGCAGCAGGCACAGAAGCAGGAGGAACAGCTGGTCTGCCTGGGTGGTGAGTACGTCGGCGTCGCTGCCGGTTAGTGCAGGAACATCGCGTTACACCAGGTCCCCTTTAAGTCAAACTGGAATCTACTGGAGTAGGCTGCAAGGGCAGTGTGTCAGCCATACTTGTTACCCAGTTTTTTCAGTAAAATAAGGTCTGATCTTTAATTTTCGTTACCGTACATGCACTGCGGGTCTAGCCCGGGGTATCTGAGCGAAAATATAAACCCGAGTCTTATGAGAAGTTCAGTGAAAAATGAATTTAGTGTTTTCATGGCCCTGAAAGACGTTTTTGGAGCTTGCGTTTTTTGTGGTGGCCTCCGCCCAAACACAGCTGCTGGAGTGTACGGCGTCCTCAGAGCTGGGCGTCTCGGATAATGTACTCTGGTTGAAGATGATGATGATGATGTTTTTGCTCTGCTTTGTGATAACGGAAAAAAAAAATCCAGAAGGTGCAGCTTTATATTATACTGGCTTACAACTTTTTTTGTGTGTGTTAAATGCATGAAATAGGCTGTTTCTTGTGGTAATTTGTCCCTCGATTCCAAATTGTCTCTCAGAATTTTTCTATCTGGCAGAGATTTTGAGTAACACGCGTTAACATTTTTGAAAAATGAGATTTTTAACAGAAATTACTTAACAAAAATTGTAAGGTTTTTTTTTTTTTTTTTTTTTTTAAAAAGTAAATTTTTTTTGATTATTTATTTAGCTGCAGGCGTAGAGGCGGTATCAGCACCCGACACACCGGTCAAGTTCGGGGGCCCTGGACCGCTGGGAAAACCCCTCACTGTCAGCAGAGGTGGTGATGTATTCTACGGTCCCCAGGCCAATTTTCGGGGACCGCAGTGCTCGGGCCGGCAGTCGCACTTTCTCATCTGCCAGCCGAAATCCACGCGTGCTGTGTGCAGAGTTCATTTGTGAGCAGAGCTAGCGCGCCGTGTGCTCCTGTCCCACATATGGACAGAGAGAGGAGCCGCAGCACAAGCCAGGGTCCCATCGGCGCCGAGGTGTATACCCTCTCAGAACTGTGTCACCCACCCCAGTGCTGTGTACCCTCTCAGAACTGTGTCACCCACCCCAGTGCTGTATACCCTCTCAGAATTGTATGTCACCCACCCCAGTGCTGTGTACCCTCTCAGAACTGTATGTCACCCACCCCAGTGCTGTATACCCTCTCAGAACTGTGTGTCATCCCCAGTGCTGTATACCCTCTCAGAACTGTATGTCACCCACCCCAGTGCTGTATACCCTCTCAGAACTGTGTGTCATCCCCAGTGCTGTATACCCTCTCAGAACTGTATGTCACCCACCCCAGTGCTGTATACCCTCTCAGAACTGTATGTCACCCACCCCAGGGCTGTATACCCCACCAGAGCTGTATGACACCCACCCTAGTGCTGTATACCCCACCAGAGCTGTATGACACCCAGAACAGTGCTGTATACCCTCTCAGAACTGTATGTCACCTACCCCAGTGCTGTATACCCTCTCAGAACTGACACCCACCCCAGTGTTGTATACCCCACCAGAAGTGTATGTCACCCACCCCAGTGCTGTATACCCTCTCAGAACAGTATGACACCCACACTAGTGCCGTATACCCCTGCCAGAGCTGTATGACACCCACCCCAGCACTGTATACCCCACCAGAACTGTATGACACCCACCCCAGTGCTGTATACCACACCAGAGCTTTATGTTCTCCCACCCCAGCTGTATACCCTTCAGAGCTGTATGTCCCCCCCACCCCAGGGCTGTATACCACACCAGAGCTTTATGTTCTCCCATCCCAGCTGTATACCCTTCAGAGCTGTATGTCCCCCCCCCCCCAGAGCTGTATGTTACCCCCAGAAGTGTATGTTCCCCCCCACCCCATAGCTGAATGCCCCCTCTAGAGCTACATTTCCCCCATTGCTGTATGCTCCCCTCCCCAGTAATGTGTATACTCCCAGTAATGAGTTTGTTCCCAGCCTCTCCTGTGAAGTATATACAGCAGCGTCAGTGTGTGCTGTGTGCGGCAATGTCTGTTAGTGACGGCCATCAATCAGTGCGGCATAGCCACATGCCCGGGAGGTGGTGAGTGAGGCTACTGCCAGCTTCCCCATATTGAAAAAGCTGTGGAAAAACAAGCGCATAGGGTCTTACCCCAATATGTGAGGGGTGGGGGTGGGGGAGTGAAACTACTCACCAGATGTAGTTGTGAGAAGCCACAACTACTGTAATCGCATGTATCACACAATCCAAGGCTGCAGCCACCAAAACGGTAGATAACAGAGAGCACAAGAGAGTGGTGTTTTAATGCCGCGCCAATAGATCACTTCAGATGATGTTCAGACCAGTGTTACTTTATTGTTTTCCAGGTCAACGCGTTTCTGGGGCATCTGCCCCCTTCATCAGGACCACCAAAGAAACAGAGATTGGATGTTATCTGTTTCTTTGGTGGTCCTGATGAAGGGGGCAGATGCCCCAGAAACGCGTTGACCTGGAAAACAATAAAGTAACACTGGTCTGAACATCATCTGAAGTGATCTATTGGCGCGGCATTAAAACACCACTCTCTTGTGCTCTCTGTTAGCTTCCCCATATTAAAATTTTCTCTGTGTGCATGTGTGATGTATATATCTATGTATGACAATGTATAGATTTATGTCTGTTTATATGTATTTTGTGGATTTGTCTTTAAACCTGTATAAGTATGTATACCTGTATGTGTACGTATCTCTGTATGTGCGGGTCTGCGTGTGTATGGGTCCCACTGAGACTATTTCGCCGGGTGCCCACAAAAACCTAGAGCTGGCCCTGTGCAGACGTGTCCTTTTTTTTTTTTTTTAGGCCCCACAGTAGTCTGCGAGCATTTTTGTGCTCCATTTCCCTTTTATAATGGCCTTCAAGTAGTGCATTGTCCTGATGATACTGTTCCCCGTGCTTGTCACTGACACCTCCAAGGTTATCGGGGGGGTGGGGGGGGGGCGGTCTAAATGGGAGTCCAGGGAATGTGTCTTGAGAGACGTATTATATCCCAATTCTTTAAAAGCTCAGTCACAAGATCTTAATAGTTCGGTGGTTCATGGCTGCCAAGGAACTTCACCACTACATTTTTGAACGACTCCCATCCCGGTGCCTCAGTCTCCGTTTTGTGTCAAAATCAGTGTCTTTCATAATTTCCCTTATTTGTGGCCTCATGAAAATTCCTTCCTTGATCTTGGCCTCGCTGATTTGTAGAAACTTGTTTCTGAGGTATGTAAAACCCTCGACATCGCGATCCATCGCCTTGACAAAGTTCTTCATCGGGCCGAGTTTTATGTGGAGCCGTGGAAGGAAAACTGGATCTACCGGAGACTGATACAGAACATTCTTTCTTCTACGACTCCGACTGTTTCTTGGTGGCCACTGTTGCTGTCTCTAATGTCCCATTCGCAGAGGAAACAATAAAACATTGTATGGCCGTCACACGATGTTTGGCTCTAAACTCGCCGAGTGTCATGGCGGCATCAGGTTCTGTTAAGATTACAAACTCTGGCACGCCTCACTATGCTTTCTCTTGTGCACAGGCAGGCTCAGGGGTCGACCAGCTGTGTGCTCATTAGCAATCGGACTAGTAGGAGTTATTTTCTGCTAGCCGCCTGGTTACCTTCTGGATCACATGTTGTTGGAGACCTATCATGGTTATCCCCCACTTTTTTAAGTTGGAAGAATTTGTCTTCCTATGCCGACTATAGCTTTTTGCTAAATTGCTCCGTGTGCCGTTGTGTTCCAGTAACTGGTCATCTTCTACATGTTGCTTGGTGTGCTGTGGAGTTCCTCCTGTCGTCTGGTTATATCCTTCTTATCTTTTGTCTGATAACTCTGTATGAGCATGCTGTGTGATAGAGTTTTTGGTTTCCCCTGTTTGTCTGTCACTGGTGGTGTTAGCAGGTAGAGGATATTAGCTGAGAGCTGGTCAGGTGCAGGGTCAGGCTGGTGGCTCAGACATCCTCACCATCAGAGGTAACTCCGAGATAAGGGGTAGCCAGGGGCCCCCTAGTCTGAGGGCCGGTCTAGGACTCCCGATCCCCGCTCTCCCCCAATCATCGTGGCAGTAAGGCTACTTTCACACATCCGGTTTGAGCACTGCGGCTCAATCCGGCTGTGAAAACTATGCAACGGATGCGGCGAAAACACCGCATCCTTTGCATAAGTTTTTACATGCGGCCCGTCCGTTTTTTTCCGGTTGCGGCATGCTACTGAGCATGCGCAGTGGAAAAAACCGCATGCGGCGAGCGGATGCGGTTTTTTCCGCATCGCGCCGCATCCGGCCTCCATAGGTATGCATTGAAAAATGCGCCGCAGCGGCGGGATGCGGCGCGATGCGGTGTTTTTTGCCGGAGCAAAAAACGTTGCAGGGAACGTTCGATCCGGCCGCGGCATCGGCTAAATCTGCCGCATGCGGCAAAAAACCGGACCGAACGCAAGCCCCTGCGGCACAATACGGCACTAATGTAAGTCTATGCAAAAAAAAAACGCAACCGGCGTTAGAAAAGCCGGTTGCGGTTTTTCTGCAGAACGCCGTATTGTGCCGCAGAGCAAAAATCCGGATGTGTGAAAGTAGCCTAACCGAGCTGCAATCCACGCACCAAGGCTGTTACTTTCCGATCACCATCAATATTCCACTAGATGTTTTCATAACGGATTTTTGACAGCAGAAGGCACATATTTTCATATGTTGATTGCAGACTTGCTGCATAAGCAAGAGGAGCAGATGGATTTTCGTGGCCATCATGCAGAAGTACCACTTTTAAACTGGATTTTGAAGTTTCTAAAAGGCACTATTCTTGAGGTCTGTGCTCTTGTCCCATTGCATATAGCAGAGAGTTCACATCATTGCAATAAACTAGGTCCCCTTCTATTGAAAATAAACGTTCAACCTCCTGTTGCCTATGGCGGAAAGAACATATTTTGGTCCGCTGCTCCAGCAAGTGCCGGCCTTCGACCTTCGGAGCTAAAAGCTCCTCCTGACATTTTGATAGGTTCAGATCGCGAACTAGATCATTTAGATCAACCTTGTTTAATTTGTCAGATTTCCCAGTCTCATGGCCTAGAAAATCAGGATCTTCTCGATCAGTTTCATCTTCAACCAAATTGGCGTCTGATCCAAGGTAACAGACGTTGGTGGAGTGGAGACTGGCGGCTCTGGCCTATGTGAGACCGGCCGGCCTTATAGATGAAGGAATGTTTGGATGTTTTGCTTGTTCTTCCAGCAATCTTTGTCTTACAGAAATAAATGGTCTCTTGGCCCCCTCCATACTTTTGGAACAGCTAATGCCAAGTGCCATGGCTTACCACTGAGCCAAGTTGTGAGAAGAGTGAAACAAGATGAACAACAAATATGGGTCCCAAAGTTTACTTTTGATCTCCAATTTTGCACAAATACTTTTTCTTCACTAATGGCGTTATGCTTCTTCTCTGTGATTTTTAAATTCACTTCTCCACAGATATAACAGTCTGGAACACCACATCTCACCAGACCAGCAAAATCTATAGCTGGCATAGGTGGACTGAATCAGCCAGCATAAATAGGAGGGGGATACCAAACTGATCCTTTAAAAACGTAAACTTTTGGATTCCATTCTATACCTGTTTGCAACCGCAAAATTTGCAAGTCGCTATTGATGAATTGGTCAAAAACATCTGGAAACCCTAAACCCACAATAGAGGAGAAAAATAAAAAAATAAACACCTATAAAAGACTTTAAAACGGCTCAAAATAGAAAAAAACACCAAAAACTAGACAAAAATGAAGGCACAAATACGACAATTAATTGGGTCCTTTAGATCTTTAACAAAAAAAGTTGTGCAGAATTTTTTTTTTGTTTTGGGTGTCCAACGAATTGGATGGTTTGGATTAAATTAATGTTTATTTAGGAAGCAGAAAAACAATAAAATGACCTGGCCCTGCGAGGCTTTGTTCACGTCCTCTTTTTTTTTTTTTTTTTTTTAATATTACGCTTTTATAATCTGTTTGAGGATAGTTTTATATTTCCTAGTTTCAGCTTCGTATCCATTTGCATCCTTTTTTTTTTACATGTCCTTTTTTTTTTTTTTTTGTACTGATTCCTTCTTTACAAACGGATCCCAAAAGAAGGTGTGAACAGAGCCCAACTGAGTGTTGTTTCCTTTTTTATGCTCCCAAGTAGAACGGGAAAAAGGACTGAACCGTACAACGATTCTTTCACACCAGGATCACAAAACAAGTGGATATGATAAAAAATAAAATAAAATAAACATTAAAATTATTGCACCTTTTGCGTTCTATAGCCTCTGAGCTACTCTGTCTATTGCTGGCAGAATGAGTTAACTTATGATCTATCAGTGAGCACATTATGATGGTCTTATTTGGATAGTTTGTGCCTCTTTTATGTCTTTTTTTTTTTTCTTTTCTTTTTTTACCTTCTCTTAGGTGACTTATAACCACAGATCATATTATAGTTGAATGTTCCAGGAAACAAATATAATAATATAAAAATATAATATATTTTATATATGTATGTATGTATGTATTTTGTCATACATATTTTTGTATATGTGTGTGTGTGTATATATCTATATAGATATACATCTACATATATATACACACACACACATATACAAAAATATGTATGACAAAATACATACACATATATATATATATATGAAAATATTTATAAATATATAAATGTTATATTTTTATATTATTATATAAGAATACAGATTATTATATAATCCATATTATACAATATATTATATAGATATATAAATGAATCCATATTATTATATAATTATATATTATATAATATAAAAATGTTATATATATATATATATATATATATATAATAGATTTTATATATATATATATATCAAAAGTTTAGTTTTTGAGCCAAAAATACTATATATATATATATATATATATATATATATATATATATATATATATATATAAATTTATTTATTTATAATTATTACATATATATAGATATATATGTATAGGAATATATGAGAGATATACAAAAATATGACAAAATACATATATATATATGAAAAAATAAATATAAATGTTATATTTTTATATTATTATATAGGAATCAAGATTATTATATAATAATCCATATTATATGATATATTATATTATGATATATATATAAATGAATCCATATTATTATATAATATATATTTATTATATATATATATATATATATATATATATATATATATATATATAATATAATATATGTAAAAAAATATATAAATTTAAAAAAATTCCCGAGAAGTAGACAGTCCCTTTGAGGACAATATATATTAGTCATGGCACTCTTCCAGGTAGCTGCCCAAGAAGGTGGGAGAGGAGGTTAAGAGTCACAGCCCTAAGAATAGTTGTCAGGCTTAAAGGCGTAGCTCCTGAATACTCCGTGGGTGGAAATGCAGAATTTGGAGATGGTAGCGAAATTTGGATCCAAAAGTAGGGATTATTTTGGAAACCAGAGTAGTTATGCAACAGTGCCCATGTAATAGGTGTGGGCTGGTATGCATGGCAAGCTGTTCTGTGTGTCCCTGACGCCGTGCCGCAGATTATCCCCTCTGCGTTCATACTCACTATTCCTATGCGTATAGAGCCCTCCGTGCCCCTATTGCTGCCCACCACCCCCTCTTCTTTCCCAGGTGCTGGTCTCTTCCTATCGTTCCCTGATTGTGTGGCTCAGGATGAGGGTGGATCCTCCCCTGTAATACAATCAGCAGCTGCGGCGGAGACGCTATGATGTGTCTATTCATCCTTTTATGATGGATTCTAATCTAATTCCATAGCAACAACACCGATACTGCCTGCCTGTCCCTCCGTCTAAAGGGAGCGGGGGCCACTGCTGGTGCCAAACTCATTCCGATGCTGCCACGTCGAGGCTTTCGACATTTCATTGAACACATATGGAAGGGAGAGGGTGCATCTGGATTCTTATATGACTACTCAAAAATATAGAGACAAAAACTATATACTGTATGTATCAAGATTCAAAATGCCAGATGTATCCGTTAGCTGGTTGACCAATGAATGATTTATTTTTATTTAATATTTTTTTTAATAACCTGGTGTAAATGCCGCTGTTCTCCTGAATCCGGCGCCGTGTTTCTTTTGTTCCTACGCCTTTCCAATCCTGAGATATGGCCTCTTCTTCCCGGTGTTTTAATCTGGTTTATTTAACCAAAGGGGTGTGATCCTCAACTGGTTCTTTGTGGGCGTGTTTTTGAGGAGCACACCCACTTGGATAAAAAGACTAGATTTATAGAAAGAGAAAAAAGGCTTTATCTCAGGAACGGAGAGGCGCAGGAGCAAAAGAAAAACATCGCCGGATTCAGGGGAACAGCGGCAATTACACCAGGTAAAAAAAAAGTACATATTTATGGCAAGTGAATAATCTTTAACCAGGTCCACCACCAGCTACTCACATTTTCCTGTAGTGTTTAAATAAGAAGTCATGACATTGTTGCAGTCCTGGCTTTCGTAGAACCACTTAAAACAGTATTTCATGTACTAGACCCTTTAAGAAACAGGTCTTGTCTAACAAAACATCGATTTTTATGTTTGTGGTTTTCTAAAATCCCTACTGGACTCCGCTTATAGTATTATTAAATGACTAAATAATTACCATATGTGATTATATTCCTATGGGGTACTAGGTGTGTGCCCCTATAGACCCCTCATGAGTAGTAGCCTACTAATGACCCTAAACATTCATAACCTTGTCACTGGAACCCCGTGGGGGCTTCATTCTCATCCCCATTTGCATTAACAATTCTACAAAAAAACAGCAATAACTCCTGCTTGATCAGTGTCTGCACATCTATTGGGATGGGTTTGTCAGAAGGGTGTTGACTTATTTCAGCAACAAACAAAATGTTGATTGCAGGGGATCAGTACAGGATATGTAATGTATGTATGTACACAGTGACTGCAGCAGCAGAATAGTGAGTGCAGCTCTGGAGTATAATACAGGATGTAACTCAGGATCAGTAATGTAATGTATGTACACAGTGACTGTACCAGCAGAATAGTGAGTGCAGCTCTGGAGTATAATACAGGCTATAACTCTGGATAAGTACAGGATAAGTAATGTAATGTATGTACACAGTGACTGCACCAGCAGAATAGTGAGTGCAGCTCTGGAGTATAATACAGGCTATAACTCTGGATAAGTACAGGATAAGTAATGTAATGTATGTACACAGTGACTGCACCAGCAGAATAGTGAGCACAGCTCTGGAGTATAATATAGGCTATAACTCTGGATCAGTACAGGATATGTAATGTATGTACACCGTGACTGCACCATAAAAATAGTGAGTGCAGCTCTGGAGTATAATACAGTAGGTAACTCTGGATTAGTACAGGATATGTAATGTATGTACACATTGACTGCACCAGCAGAATAGTGAGTGCAGCTCTGGAGCATAATACAGTATGTAACTCAAGATCAGTACAGAATAAGTAATGTATGTACACAGTGACTGCACCAGCAGAATAGTGAGTGCAGCTCTGGAGTATAATACAGGATGTAACTCAGGATCAGTACAGAATAAGTAATGTATGTACACAGTGACTGCACCAGCAGGATAAGACCAGACAATCTCTTTAAATACAACCATATTCTTTTTCAAATGCAGAATTCCAAAATCCAATGTTAGGGTGGGAACTTCCTTTTCAGCCTCACTGTTGTTGTATGGGTGATGGGAAGTAACCAGGACTTTAAATTGTCCACCATCTCAGCCAGTTCTTCTTTTGTTCTAATCTAGAATAAAGCAATTTTGCAAATACGGTAGATTTACCTTACATTTTCTTAACAGTTTGTCTTCCATTCATGTGTCTCCATGGTAACAGACAACAAACAACTCCCTGTGTAGTCGGATCCTGTGATCACTCTTTCATCTATCCTCTGCTGCATGTTGGTCGCCCCAGATATATTGATCAGGAGAAATAAGAGTAGCTCTGGATTGTACTACGTTAGGGTTGTAGGATGTAATAGTGAAAGGTTTGCATTGGATGCAAAACGTTTTACAAAATGGCATTTGTTTTTTGGTGCCTTAAATGGGTTGACCCTTGAACCACATGTATTCAGTAACTAATTGGTCCGACTGTTAGGACCCCCCACAAATCACATTAAAGGAGCAGTGATTGGCAGGGCTAGCGAGCATATAATAATATTTTTATTCACTTATATAGCGCTATTAATTCCACAGCGCTTTACATACAATGACAACACTGTCCCCATTGGGGCTCACAATCTAAATTCCCTATCTGTATGTATTTCGAGTGTGGGAGGAAACCGGAGTACCCGGAGGAAACCCACGCAAACACGGGGAGAACATACAAACTCTTTGCAGATGTTGTCCTGAGTGGGACTAGAACCCAGGACCCCAGCGCTGCAAGGCTGCAGTGCTAACCACTGAGCCACGGTGCCGTCCATATGTGACCACCGTTATGTTCGTTGTCTATAAGTAATGGTCGCTGTACATGCTCACATTGGGTCAAAAAATCCTAACTCAAGCGATGTATGTCCATCTTCTATCCTGTGGATATGTAATATATTTTTTACAAAACTATGTCCAATTGATGCTTTTATTTTATTCCTGCTGTTCCTCTGAGTATTCCATTTTTTATTTTTTTTAAATCCGACATACGGTTCCAGAGATATGGTCCTTTTTATTTGTTGCTAATTTTTATGGTCCTTAGTAAGGGGGGGCGGGGCTCACAGGATTCCCTGGGGGCGTGTCTCTAGACTACCCTGCAAGCCACACCCCTTTGTGGTGAACATAAAAGTTAGCACTAAATTAAAAAGCCCATATCTCTGTCCCTATAGCAGATTTATGAAAAATAACAAAACCAATATACCCAGGGGATCAGAGGAAATAAAAGGAAAACAAAAACTGGACACTTATGACCTGGTGACAGATTTCCTTTAAGGCAACAGAACTGTTTAATGATCGGCATCAAGCAAATGGCGCGGCGTGAATTTCAATATTTTAGGTGGGCTGTATCTTTAAGTATAACGAGCCGATAAATCTGCCCTCCGGTTAATATAATTTACTGAATCTGTAAAATCAGATATAATCTGACCGTCCCGCTCTCTGCTCCCAGTCCTGCGTCTGCATTAGGGAGGGAGGTTTTAGGGGGGCTGCCGTCTCCTTCCTACATATTTCTGGCTCTGCGCGATGGATGCAAAACATAATATTTTAGCTGTTGCAGTAAAACGGTGAATTGCGTATTCCTGGCACGGGGGGATGTGGGGGGATTTCTGCTCAGATTTATTAAAGCTTGGCTGGGGTGAAAAATATCACTAATTCTCAGTTTCATTGGCTGCAACGATCAGTGGCAAAATTACTCAGCCATGCGGTGGGAATGAACATCCAGACGGGGAAAGGAGGGAAGGAGGAGGATGGGGCTGTATTCAGATAATGGAAATCTGGCCAGGGAATTTGTACAATACGATGTCTGTGGATTAGGCTGAAGAATACAGAGCAAACAGCATGCAGGCAGTAAGAAGCCCGTAGCCTCTGCGGGAACTCTTGAGGGGGCACAGATCCCTCCTTTATCACTGAGATATTCATCTGTGTGCTGCTGTGTGGCGGGATCAAAATGGAGGTCGCGTTTCTTCAGGCTGTGTCACTATGTCCCCCTTCTCCAGGAAACAGGCGAATGATTTGAAAGGGGGTGAAGGTGGTGGTGGGGGGGTTCTTTTGTGTTTCGCCGCTGCCTACCCTTGTCACAGAAGGAGAACGTTTCGCACAATGGCAAAATCACTTCCTTGTTTTCCAGGGGAGCGACGTTCCTCACCGTGAGGTGAATGAGATAGGCGTAATTTTTTTCCTGTCAGCCATACACAAAGGCCTGAGCCAAAAAAAACCATACTAATACCCACAGAACCTGGGGTATGAGATTAGCACTAATCACGCTTTGGCCTTGAAAACCCAACGAGAGCGGCACACTGCATGGAGGTGTAGACATCAAGTAGTGATCATGGTGTGGATGATTCCCCTCCATGGAGGTTTAGACATCAAGTAGTGATCATGGTGTGGATGATTCCCCTCCATGGATGTGTGGACATCAAGTAGTGATCACGGAGGTGATGATTCCCCTCCATGGAGGTTTACACATCAAGTAGTGATCATGGAGTGGATGATTCCCCTCCATGAAGGTGTAGAATTCAAGTAGTATCACAAAAATGGATGATTCCCCTCCATGAAGGTGTAGAATTCAAGTAGTATCACAAAAATGGATGATTCCCCTCCATGGAGGTGTAGACATCAAGTAGGGATCATGGAGATGATGATTCCCCTCCATGGAGGTGTGGACATCAAGTAGTGATCACGGAGGGGATGATTCCCCTCCATGGAGGTGTAGACATCAAGTAGGGATCATGGAGATGATGATTCCCCTCCATGGAGGTGTGGACATCAAGTAGTGATCACGGAGGGGATGATTCCCCTCCATGGAGGTGTAGAATTCAAGTAGTGATCACAAAAAGGGATGATTCCCCTCTTTGGAGGTTTAGACATCAAGTAGTGATCACGGAGGTGATGATTACCCTCCATGGAATTGTAGACATCAAGTAGTGATCATGGAGTTGATGATTCCCCTCCATGAAGGTGTAGACATCAAGTAGGGATCATGGAGTGGTTGATTCCCTTCCATGAAGGTGTGAACATCAAGCAGTGATCATGGAGGGAATGATTCCCCTCCATGAAGGTTTAGAATTCAAGTAGTGATCATAAAAAGGGGATGATTCCCCTCCATGGAGGTGTAGACCTCAAGTAGTGATCATGGGGGTGATGATTCCCCTCCATGAAGGTGTAGACCTCAAGTAGTGATCACGGAGAGGATGATTCCCCTCCATGGAGGTGTAGACATCAAGTAGTGATCACGGAGGAGATGATTCCCCTCCATGGAGGTGTGGACATCAAGTAGTGATCACGGAGGGGATGATTCCCCTCCATGGAGGTGTAGACCTCAAGTAGTGATCATGGGGGTGATGATTCCCCTCCATGAAGGTGTAGACCTCAAGTAGTGATCACGGAGAGGATGATTCCCCTCCATGGAGGTGTAGACATCAAGTAGTGATCACGGAGGAGATGATTCCCCTCCATGGAGGTGTGGACATCAAGTAGTGATCACGGAGGGGATGATTCCCCTCCATGGAAGTGTAGACATCAAGTAGTGATCACGGAGGGGATGATTCCCCTCCATGGAGGTGTAGACCTCAAGTAGTGATCATGGGGGTGATGATTCCCCTCCATGAAGGTGTAGACCTCAAGTAGTGATCACGGAGAGGATGATTCCCCTCCATGGAAGTGTAGACATCAAGTAGTGATCATGGGGGTGATGATTCCCCTCCATGGAGGTGTAGACCTCAAGTAGTGATCACGGAGGGGATGATTCCCCTCCGTCATGTCTTGAAATGACTGATAGCAGTGAATAATGAGGCGCTATATTTGGTATTTATCCTCCAATATTGCCACATTCTTTATTTTCCACATCCCTGCTTTGTGTAAGCACCTTCATTTTTTTTCCCTCCGTAACTTTTTTTTTTTTCCCCACTAACATACCAGGGCTTGTGTTTTGTTAGACGTCTTGTAGTTTTGAGTGAAAGCATTCACTTGAGCAAATAATATACTGAAAAAAAACCCTTTTGCTTCATGGCATTTATCTTATGGTTTTAATACCTTTTTTAATTAAGATTATTTTATTTTTCTTTATGCTTTCCTGTATTTTAGTTTTTATATTTTTTTCTACATATTTTTTTAGTATTTCTAAGGGCCTTGAACCTATATAGTGAGTTTTAAGGCTATGTGCACATGGTGCGCTTTTTAGTGTGCAGTTTTTGATGCGTTTTTTTTTTTTTTAGAAATCTGCATGCCTGTCCTGACGCCAGATTCCTTAAGTGCTGTTCCCTTGTTGCTTTTTTTTCTTTGCAGATTTTGGTGCAGAATAAAAAATCAACTTGTCAATTGTTGGAGTGTGTTTTTCCTGCGTTTTTTTTTTTTTTTTCTTTAGCCCCTTCAGCCATTGACTTCATTAAAAAACACATTGGAAAAAAACACACTGAAAACGCACCAAAAAAGCATGCGTTTTTCTGTCTGTTTTTTGGTGCGTATTTCATACAGAAAATTTCTGCACCAAATCTGCATCGTGTGCACATACCCTAACAATCTCCTGTGAAGCTCAGCTCTGGGTTGGGCTTCATAGGAGCACAAAGATGGTGACCGTAGTCTTCAGTCTTGCTGATATGGCATACTGCAATCACATTGTATCGGGGTCAAAGCACGCATAAATCTGCACGCCAGGGAGACCCCAAGTTGGCTGTCACCTGCTGAGTATGGAGCAGCTCAGCTCCTGAGCCCGCTCCGTATTCCCGTCCGTAATGTGTGATGTGTATTTACAGCGGTTGTCGGGAAGGGGTTAAAGCTGATGAGGTTCATCAGGATTTACTAGTATATCGTAGACAATGTCCCCGTCATGCTGCCAACACTGCTCCATAATAACCAATCTCTGCTTGCTGTCAGTGAATTGAAAAAAAAAATATTGTTTACATCCAGGACACGCCTAATACTTATGCAAGAAGAAGCTAGCCATCTTATAAAGTCAGTGTTGACCCTTTAATGAGCCTTATCACGTTTACTTCTCACATCAGAGGATTTGCTACAGTTGCATCCATTGTTAGATTCAATCAGGATTCCTGGTTAAAGGGAATCTGACACCAGGTTTTTGCCACCTAATCTGAGAGCAGCAAAATGTAGGAGCCGAGATCCTGATTCCAGTGATGTCACTTACTGGGCCGCTTAATGTAGTATTGATAAAATCACTGATTAATCAGCAGGAGATTATCATTACAGGACTACTTTACATGCTGCAGGTAGTCCAGCATATTCATGACTTCTGTATAACCGCCAGATCTGCAGCAAAGAAAACACTGATTTTATCAAAATGACAGCAAACAGCCCAGTTAAGTGACACATTCATCCAGAATATGGCGTGGTTACATGACAATGTCGCCGCCTTTCTTGGTTTTGCGTGAAATCGTGATGGGCCCCCTTTCTACTTAGGATCCAAGAGGAGCGTGATATAAATATTCAGGCCTGAGCCGGGAGGCAGCGAATGAATAATTTATTTTGTGTGGGCTCGCTGGGCAACTGGGGCTATTTATAACCCGTTTTGTGACCTGGAACATGGAAGAAGCGTATTTGGATCCTTTACAGATCCCTGGGGGGTTGGGTCCCCCTTCTGGCCGCCATGGTAACATCACATGCAGACCTGTAATCTATCATGGCGGCTGTCATTAGGCCTTATTTCTCAAAAGTGTCTTTGTTGCCCCTAGAGACCAATCATAACTCAGCTTTCATTTTATGAACTGCTCTGGTTCAATGAAAGCTGCACTGTGATTGGTTGCTATGGGCAACAAAGACAATAACAGACATTTTTGCCCCACAAAAGGGGGATACTCCATCTACGTAAAAGCTTATCCTTGTAGGATCTCTGGTCATGGCCATGTTTTGTAAATGATAAAATGGGGATCGTTTTGTTTCTCTAGTTGAGGGCAGTATGTGATATTTCTCTACCATACACCAGGCCAGTCAGAGGCAGAGATAGTGGTCTGGGTCCCTGAAGAGTAAGCCATGGGCTCCTACTAGACAAATACATTGCGAAAAATCAGTTTAGATGTATTTGGGCAGCATTTAGCCCAGTGTGATCTGTGCTTCCCAGCCTCCCTCCATGATACTTGGCCAATCCAAAGATTGCTCGTATACCACATACCAAGAATGACCCAAAAGAGACAAATGCCCTCCAGTACCGAAACCTGAACTTAGGCCTCGAGAACTCCCTAAGTCCCTCTAAGTGACATACATGCACCTTATCTGCTCTAATTCCCAAAGGAGGCAAATGTCCAACAGTCCCAGGACCTGAATTTGGGCCTCAAAGACTCCCTCTATGTGTCTATGTGACATACAGTACAGACCAAAAGTTTGGACACACCTTCTCATCTCTAGAACAACTGTTAAGAGGAGACTTTGTGCAGCAGCCTTCATGGTAAAATAGCTGCTAGGAAACCACTGCTAAGGACAGGCAACAAGCAGAAGAGACTTGTTTGGGCTAAAGAACACAAGGAATGGGCATTAGACCAGTAGAGATCTGTGCTTTGGTCTGATGAGTCCAAATTTGAGATCTTTGGATCCAACCATCATGTCTTTGTGCGACGCAGAAAAGGTGAATGGATGGATTCTACATGGCTGGTTCCCACCGTGAAGCATGGTGGAGGAGGGGTGATTGTGTGGGGGGGGGGGCTTTGCTGGTGATACTGTTGGGGATTTATTCAAAATTGAAGGCATACAAAACCAGCATGACTACCACAGCATCTTGCAGCGGCGTACTATTCCATCCTGTTTGCGTTTAGTTGGACCATGATTTATTTTTCAATAGGACAATGACCTCATACAAACCTCCAGGCTGTGTAAGGGCTATGTGACTAAGAAGGAGAGTGATGGGGTGCTACGCCAGATGACCTGGTCAGTGTCACCAGACCTGAACCCAACCCAGATGGTTTGGGGTGACCTGGACTGCAGAGTGAAGGCAAAAGGGCCAACAAGTGCTAAGCATCTCTGGGAACTCCTTCAAGGCTGTTGGAAAACCATTTCTGGTGACTACCTCTTGAAGCTCATCAAGAGAATGCCAAGAGTGTGCAAAGCAGTAATCAAAGCAAAAGGTGGCTACTGTGAAGAACCTAGAATATAAGACATATTTTCAGTTGTTTCACACTTTTTTAAGTATTTCATTCCACATGTTTTAACTCTTAGTGCCTTCAATGTGAATCTACAATTTTCAGAGTCCTGAAAATAAAGAAAACTCTTTGAATGAGAACATGTGTCCAAACTTTTGGTCTGTACTGTACATACTCCTTATCTGCTATAATTCCCATGGAGACAAATGTCTAACCGTCCCAGGACCTGAATTTGGGCCTTGAAGACTCGCTATGTCCCTCTATGTGACATACATACACCTCATCTGCTCTAATTCTCCAGGAGACAAATATCCAATCATCCCAAGACCTTAATTTGAGTCTCGAAGACTCGCTAAGTCAATCTATGGGACATACATACATCTAATCTGCTCTAATTCCCACAAACACAAACGTCCAACTGTCCAAGGACCTGAATTTGGGCCTTGAAGACTCCCTAAGGACTTCTATGGGACATACATACACCTTATAAGCTCTAGTTCTCACAGAGACAAATGTCCAACCGTCCCAAGAACAGAATTTGGGTCTCGAAGACTCATTAATTCCATCTATGTAACATACATACACCTTATCTGCTCTGATTCCCCAGGAGCACATCAACACACATCAACAAATGATTCCCCAGGAGCACATCACATCAACAAATGCACATCAGTCTCAGGACCTGATTTGGGGTCCATATAAGCCACAAAGGCTCCTTCCTTTAGAACCTGACTTTGGGTCCTATATCAGTCACAAAGGCTCACCATCAGTCCTAGGTCCTGACTTTGGGCCTTTATCAGTCACAGAGGAGCCTTCCATCAATCCCAGGTTCTGAGCTGGAGCCCTATATCTGCTACAATGGCTTGTTCCAATAGTTCCAGGATGAGGTAGAACTATGGAGAGAAAAAGCGCAATAGGGTCTTACCCGGTATATATCCAGGGAAAATAAAAGGAATGCACTCACTTCAAGGAGTTGTGACAGTCACAACTCCTATGAAAATAGTTCCAGGATGTGAGTTTGGGCCCTATGTCGGCCACAAAGGTGCCTTCCATCAGCCCCAGGACGTAAGTTTAGGCTCCTACCATCACTCTCAGGTCCTGAATTTGGGCCCTATATCAGCCACAAAGGCTCCTTCCATCAGAACCTGACTTTGAGCCTAGATCAGCTTCCAAGGCTCCTTCCATATGTCTCAGGACCTGAGTTTGGGTCCTATATCAACCACAAAGGCTCCTTCCATCAGAACCTGACTTTGGGCCTATATCAGCCTCAAAGGCTTCTTCCATATGTCCCAGGACCTGAGTTTAGGCCCTATATCCGTCCTAAAGGCTCCTTCCATCAGAACCTGACTTTGGGCCTATATCAGCCTCAAAGGCTTCTTCCATATGTCCCAGGACCTGAGTTTGGTCCCTACGTTAGCCTCAAAGGCTCCTTCCATCAGAACCTGACTTTGAGCCTATATCTGCCTCAAAGGCCCCTTACATATGTCCCAGGACCTGAGTTTATGCCCTATATCCGCCCTAAAGGCTCCTTCCATCAGAACCTGACTTTGGGCCTATATCAGCCTCAAAGGCTTCTTCCATATTTCCCAGGACCTGAGTTTGGGCCCTATATCAGTCATAAAGGCTCCTTCCATCAGAACCTGACTTTGAGCCTATATCTGCTTCAAAGGCCCCTTCCATATGTCCCAGGATCTGAGTTTAGGCCCTATATCCACCCCAAAGTCTCATTCCATGAGAACCTTACTGTGGGCCTTTATCTGCCTCCAAGGATCCTTCCATATGTCCCAGGACCCAAGTTTGGGCCCTACATCAGCCTCAAAGGCTCCTTCCATCAGAACCTGACTTTGAGCCTATATCTGCCTCAAAGGCCCCTTACATATGTCCCAGGACCTGAGTTTATGCCCTATATCCGCCCTAAAGGCTCCTTCCATCAGAACCTGACTTTGAGCCTATATCTGCTTCAAAGGCCCCTTCCATATGTCCCAGGATCTGAGTTTAGGCCCTATATCCACCCCAAAGTCTCATTCCATGAGAACCTTACTTTGGGCCTATATCTGCCTCCAAGGATCAAGGCCTATATCTACCTTCCATATGTCCCAGGACCCAAGTTTGGGCCCTACATCAGCCTCAAAGGCTCATTCCATCAGAACCTGACTTTGGGCCTATATCTGCTTCAAAGACTCCTTCCATCAGTCCCAGGACCTGAGTTTAGGCCTTATACCCGCCACAAAGGGCGCCTTCCATCAGACCCAGGACCTGAGTTTAGGCCTTATACCCGCCACAAAGACTCCTTCCATCAGACCCAGGATCTGAGTTTAGGGCCTATATCAACCACAAGGGCTCCTTGCAATATGGTACATGGATTCCGGCCCTTACAGTGAGTACTTTGACCTGGAGGAGACAAATGCTCCTCAGTTCCTGTAACTAAACACGTCCACCAAAATCTTGTATGCAGATACGTGATATCGAATGTTGGTGCCAATATTCATGGTATAGCTATATACCAGCGGGAGGAGGGCATTATAGGTATTGGTGTACCTGTGCCAGCGCGGGTCCTGCTCTCAGCGTCTCAATCTTCTACGTCTTCCGATACGCCATTATGTTGCAGATAATTACAGCAATTCATTTTTCATCAGTAAGTAGCTCCTAAGTGCCCTGCGCAATCTCACGGGGTGGATCCTGACCATAAAATCTCCACACCACGAAGCATTTCCACATTCTCACTGCCAAGGCTGCCGCTCGCTCTGATCTCCCGGTGCCCCCCGTGATGCCCGCTCCATGCTAAGTATATAAAGCGCGCAGCAAGCTGTGAGGAATATGACCGCATAATGGAATTATTAATAAAACGCTGTACGGAGACTGGATAGCCCCTCATGGAGAGTCTGCACAATACTAGGAACATGGAGGCAAAGCGAGGAGTGGGGTATCTGTTCACCCTAAATTTCACTCCCTCTGCAATCTTGAAAGGGGGCCGAAGAGAGTCACCCAATTTGGCGCCACCCTAGAAGTCCGTAAAATTGTCCCATGATGATTTATGCAGCGTTGTTTGGTTTAAAATGTTGCATGATTGACTAGGGTGGGCATTGTTTTGCCTTATTTGGGGTATTTGACGGCATTTAGGTATGATTGCACTCCAACAAATGTCATTTTCTTAGGGTAAATGTTGTTTTGCTCTTAAAGGGAACTTGTCATCAAGTCAAACGTGGCCAGTTTTTAAACTTATTTTATTCCCACTGTTCCCACGAGTATACCCTTTTTGTCCGTTTGTTAATCCGCCATTCCGTTCCGGAGATATGGCTCTTTTTCATTTAATGCTAATTCTTGTGATCTGTTCCAAGGGGTGTGGCAAGCACGGTATAGACACGCCCCCTAGAGAATTCTTGTGAGCCACGCCCCCGAGGGGCAAGACCATAAAAATTAGCACTAAATAAAAGCCCATATTTCTTGGACCGTGTGGTGGAATTTTTTAATTTTTTTTTTCTTTTAAAAAGCGGACCACTCGGTAGCAGCGGGGACTAAAATAAGCGCAAAAACTGCTCACTTTTGACTTTGCGACAAATCCTCTTTAAAATACCCCCAAAAAAATCTTTTGGATTTGCTACAATGGGATCTGAACTTTTTATATCTTGTGGGCAGGGATAAAACTCCCACAACCAATGGTATTATAAAAGTATTCATAGAAGTGGTAGGGGTTAAAGCATGTTTTGACCAATCAGATCATGAGGGAGGAGCTAATGACAGCAGCAGGAGATGAATGTGTTGATCTTGTAGGAGGCAGTGACCATCCATGTGATAGTGACATTAAGGACTGGGCTGGGTGTAACTTGGGAACTTTGAAGCTGAGGACAATGTCACAGGCTGAAAAAAAGGGAAAAACCAGCAGCACAGAGTGTTTTTTGGAAAGCTGTGTGTAGGAGACTGAGACATGGCAAGGACAAGGTGGTGTGTGGCTGGAGCACGGTCATTATATGAGAAAGATCCACAGCAGCACAGAGTATGTCAGGAGAGGAGAGGCTATAGACTGACAGTTACATAGTAGAGTAGGTTACCCCAGCAGCACAGAGTATTTCAGGAGAGGAGTGTACTGATATTGTGGGAGACCATAAGTTGGGGGATCAGGAACCCCAGCAGCACAGAGTATGTCAGCAGAGGAGTGTACTGCTTTTGAAGGAGGCTTTAGATAAGGGTTTACAAAGTGGGAGGATCAGGAACCCAAGCAGCACAGAGTATGTCAGGAGAGGAGTGTATTGATATTGTGGGAGACCATAAGTTGGAGGATCAGGTACTCCAGCAGCACAGAGTATGTCAGCAGAGGAGTGTATTGATATTGTGGGAGACCATAAGTTGGGGGATCAGGTACCCCAGCAGCACAGAGTATGTCAGGAGAGGAGTGCGCTGATATTGTGGGAGACCATAAGTTGGGGAATCAGGTACCCCAGCAGCACAGAGTATGTCAGGAGAGTAGTGTACTGATATTGTGGGAGACCATAAGTTGGAGGATCAGGTACTCTAGCAGCACAGAGTATGTCAGGAGAGGAGTGTATTGATATTGTGGGAGACCATAAGTTGGGGGATCATGTACCTCAGCAGCACAGAGTATGTCAGGAGAGGAGTGTATTGATATTGTGGGAGACCATAAGTTGAGGGATCAGGAACCCCAGCAGCACAGAGTATGTCAGGAGAGTAGTGTATTGATATTGTGGGAGACCATAAGTTGGGGGATCAGGTACCCCAGCAGCACAGAGTATGTCAGCAGAGGAGTGTACTGATATTGTGGGAGATAATAAGTTAGGGGATCAGGTACCCCAGCAGCACAGAGTATGTCAGGAGAGTAGTGTGTTGATATTGTGGGAGATAATAAGTTAGGGGATCAGGTACCCCAGCAGCACAGAGTATGTCAGGAGAGGAGTGTATTGATATTATGGGTGACCATAAGTTGGGGGATCAGGTACCCCAGCAGCACAGAGTGTTTCAGGAAGAGTGAGCTATATCCTGTGCAGTGTCAGGATAGCATGTAGCTTGCCATCCACATGGGACAGGAACCTGAAGATATTATTGAGAGTTTTCAGTGCAAAGAAAGTATGCAAAGGCGGAAGAGCAGGAGACTTGGCAGATGTACAGCAGATCAGGGGAGGACGGAAAACAGAAAGGAATCTGAATGGGGTACACAGGGCTGCTGGACTCATGGTGCCTTCTACTACGCATTGCTCTGTCCACAAATTCGTACATGAACCCCCCTATGTCCACAAATTCGTACATGAACCCCCCTATGTCCACAAATTCGTACATGAACCCCCCTATGTCCACAAATACACGAATTGAAGACGGAACCGTTGTATGAGCGTGATTGTGTGAGAGTGGATGGCGCACCCCGTGCATCCTGCACATTATCCCCCTCTCTTGGACTGCGGCCATATTCCCAGCATTCCTCCGGATTGGCTTTGAGCTTCCGGATTTTTGGAGACATATAAGGGATCCTCTGTATCCTGCAGGCCTTCTCCGCACTCCTCTGCAGTTTAAGATTATGTTCCTTTTATCCGAATCTTAAAGGGACCATCTGTTTCCAAAGGATGTTAGAAAAAAAGACCCCGGGGAAAGGCACTTGTGAGACAGTCTGGGGCTGAAAACCTCCTGACAAGAGACTGGGAACGGCTCGGGCCAGCAGACAGAAGAAATAAGCATGGCCAGGAGCCCAAACACACGACGCCTCTTGTCTGGTGTCCTCCAAACCTTCTAATGGAAGACCGAACTGACAGACGCAGATTGCGGAGCTGTGCTGATGATCTGCTGTTCCACTGCACCCTGCCATGTGCATCCGCACCAAGAAACAATGGCCTACTGTACTGTGCAAAAGTTTCAGGCAGGGGTGGAAGAAATACGGCAGAGCAAGAAGCTCCAGAAATAGTGTATTTTTATCAAGTAACGAAAAACAAAGTAGCTGGAAAAAAGGGAAATCTAGATCCCATCAGTACTTGGTGACCGCCCGTCTCCTCCATCCTCAGTATTCAGTGACCGCCCGTCTCCTCCATCCTCAGTATTCAGTGATCGCCCGTCTCCTCCATCCTCAGTATTCAGTGACTGCCCGTCTCCTATGTCCTCAGTATTGTGACCGCCCGTCTCCTCCATCCTCAGTATTGTGACCGCCCGTCTCCTCCATCCTCAGTATTCAGTGACCGCCCGTCTCCTCCATCCTCAGTATTCAGTGATCGCCCGTCTCCTCCATCCTCAGTATTCAGTGATCGCCCGTCTCCTCCATCCTCAGTATTCAGTGAGCGCCCGTCTCCTCCATCCTCAGTATTCAGTGACCGCCCGTCTCCTCCATCCTCAGTATTCAGTGACCGCCCGTCTCCTCCATCCTCAGTATTCAGTGACCGCCCGTCTCCTCCATCCTCAGTATTCAGTGACCGCCCGTCTCCTCCATCCTCAGTATTCAGTGACCGCCCGTCTCCTCCATCCTCAGTATTCAGTGACCGCCCGTCTCCTCCATCCTCAGTATTCAGTGACCGCTCGTCTCCTCCATCCTCAGTATTCAGTGACCGCCCGTCTCCTCCATCCTCAGTATTCAGTGACCGCCCGTCTCCTCCATCCTCAGTATTCAGTGACCGCCCGTCTCCTCCATCCTCAGTATTCAGTGACCGCCCGTCTCCTCCATCCTCAGTATTCAGTGACCGCCCGTCTCCTCCATCCTCAGTATTCAGTGACCGCCCGTCTCCTCCATCCTCAGTATTCAGTGACCGTCCGTCTCCTCCATCCTCAGTATTCAGTGACCGCCCGTCTCCTCCATCCTCAGTATTCAGTGACCGCCCGTCTCCTCCATCCTCCGTATTCAGTGACCGCCCGTCCCCTCCATCCTCAGTATTCAGGGACCGCCCGTCTCCTCCATCCTCAGTATTCAGGGACTGCCCGTCCCCTCCATCCTCAGTATTCAGTGACTGCCCGTCTCCTCCATCCTCAGTATTCAGTGACTGCCCGTCTCCTCCATCCTCAGTATTCAGTGACCGCCCGTCTCCTCTGTCCTCAGTATTCAGTGACCGCCCGTCTCCTCCGTCCTCAGTATTCAGTGACCGCCCGTCTCCTCTGTCCTCAGTATTCAGTGACCGCCCGTCTCCTCCATCCTCAGTATTCAGTGACCGCCCGTCTCCTCCATCCTCAGTATTCAGGGACCGCCCATCCCCTCCATCCTCAGTATTCAGTGACCGCCCGTCTCCTCCATCCTCAGTATTCAGTGACCGCCCGTCTCCTCCATCCTCAGTATTCAGTGACCGCCCGTCTCCTCCATCCTCAGTATTCAGGGACCGCCCATCCCCTCCATCCTCACTATTCAGTGACCGCCTGTCTCCTCCATCCTCTCAGTATTCAGTGAGCGCCCGTCTCCTCCATCCTCAGTATTTGGTGACCACCCATCTCATCCATCCTCAGAATTTGGTGACCGCCCGTCACTTCCATAATCAGTATTTGGTATCACTGATTGACTCCATCCTCTGTATCCAGTGACCGCCCATCGCCTCCATCCTCAGTATTTGGTGACTGCCCATTGCCTTTATCCTCAGTATTTGTTGACCGTCCGTCTCCTCCATCCTCCGTATTCGATGACCACCCATTGCCTCCATCCTCCGGATCTAGTGACCACCCGGCTCTTCCATCCTCAGTATTCAGTGACCACCTGTCTCCTCCATCCTCAGTATTTGATGACCACCCATTGCCCCCATCCTCCGGATCTAGTGACCACCTGTCTCCTCCATCCTCAGTATTTGATGACCACCCATTGCCCCCATCCTCCGGATCTAGTGACCACCCGGCTTTTCCATCCTCAGTATTCAGTGACCACCTGTCTCCTCCATCCTCAGTATTTGGTAACCACCCTTAGCCTCCATCTCCAGTATGTCTTCCACTATCTATTGACAGTTTTGAACTGATTAAATTGATGGCACCTTCCAATTTCAAAGGGAAGTAAGCATGGGGCCTTCATCTGCTGCACTGTTATATATATATATATATATGCCACTATGATATTAGTGGGGGAAGAAAATCGCCTTTGATCACCTATTTCCCACTGAATCACCAGGAGGAGCAACAACTGTGAAAGCAAATCCACACAGTGATAACCCTGCGCACGGCGCCATATACAGCACCCTTGTGTGGCAGTGAGGTTTTTTTATATGGGGTTTTTTTTTTTTTTGCAATTTTTGATGCTAAGCCATTTTGATCCCAATGGGGAACAACTGCAGTAAAATCTCTTAGACCGGTCATTGTGCATTGATAGATTTTCTACACGGATGATTTTGGGAAATCTCATCTACAATGCTGTTGCTTTAAAACGCAATCGATTTTTTTTCATCCGGATGTAAAATTCGCCTTTTCGTGTGCATGTACCCAAATGATAAAGTCACGCTTGGCAGATTAATTTTTGCACTTATCACTTTGACAATCTTGTTCATTCAAATGGGCCGAATTCTCATGTCCCCACCTCATTTTTGCAAGCCCCATTAACATGAATGGGACTGTCAAAGACATTTTTGAAAAAAAAATCTGTCTCGTGTGAATTCTACCTAAGGCTAAGTTCAGACGCCCGTTGTTGCAAATGTGACCGGCTCTGTGTGTCTGTCCGCAGTGTGAACGGGTGCAGGAGCTGATTGCTGTTGACTATGCTGCTTTATATTTGTGCAGTGACCTGACGTTTGTGTGAAGAATAGCCTTGGATAGCTTAGGAACCAAAAAAATATTAGTGTGATCATACCCTTAAAATAAGGGTTAATTGGCAAATCCAGCTCTGTTACCTCGATAGGGAAAAGACATTGTCATATGTGGTACTTTGAAGTTCACCTTTGGTCATTTTTCCTCTTCAGACTATTTTTCTCCGTTTGCTCAGGGAGGTCAGCAGTTAGGACAAAACGCTAATTCTCTGGTAATCTTTCTTCTGCAGACTATTTATTTTTCTCCTGGAGGTCAGCAGTCAACACTGAGCGCTAATTGTCTGGTCATTTTTTCCTCCTGAGGCTACTTTTTTCCTTTTTGCTGAGGGAGGTCAGGAGGAGGCACGAAACGCTAATTCTCTGATAATCGTCTCTCTGCAGACCGTTTCTTCTTTTGCTTCTGGAAGTCAAGAGTTGGCATAGAGCGCTAACTCTCTGGTCATTTTTCCTCCTGAGACTATTTTTTCTGTTTTGCTCAGGGAGGTCAGCAGTTGGCACAGAGCGCAAGAGTCTCTGTTCATTTTTCCTCTTGAGACTATTTTTTCCCTTTTGCTCAGGGAGGTCAGTAAGGGCACCAAACGCTAATTCTCTGATAACTTTTTTTTTTTTTTTTTTTGCTGACTGTTTCCTCTTTTGCTCCTGGAGCTCAGCAGTTGGCCCAGAGCATTAATTCTGTGCTCATTTTCCTCCACAGACTATTTTTTCCATTTGCTAATAAAGGTCACCAGGAGACACAGAGCACTAACGCTGGTCATTTTTAATCCACAGACTATTTTCTTGCTTTGCTTTTGCAGGTCACCAGTTGGTTCAGAGTGAAACTATCTGGTCACTCTTCCTCAGCAGACTATTTTTCCCTTTTCCTCGGGGAGGTCAGCAGGAGGCGCAGAGCGCTAACTCTCTGGTCACTCTTCCTCAGCAGACTATTTTTGCCTTTTTGCTCAGGGAGGTCAGCAGGAGGCGCAGAGCGCTAACTCTCTGGTCACTCTTCCTCAGCAGACTATTTTTGCCTTTTTGCTCAGGGAGGTCAGCAGGAGGCGCAGAGCGCTAACTCTCTGGTCATTCTTCCTCAGCAGACTATTTTTGCCTTTTTGCTCAGGGAGGTCAGCAGGAGGCGCAGAGCGCTAACTCTCTGGTCACTCTTCCTCAGCAGACTATTTTTCCCTTTTCCTCGGGGAGGTCAGCAGGAGGCGCAGAGCGCTAACTCTCTGGTCATTCTTCCTCAGCAGACTATTTTTGCCTTTTCCTCAGGGAGGTCAGCAGGAGGTGCAGAGCGCTAACTCTCTGGTCACTCTTCCTCAGCAGACTATTTTTCCCTTTTCCTCAGGGAGGTCAGCAGGAGGCGCAGAGCGCTATCTCTCTGGTCATTCTTCCTCAGCAGACTATTTTTCCCTTTTCCTCAGAGAGGTCAGCCGGAGGCGCAGAGCGCTAACTCTCTGGTCACTCTTCCTCAGCAGACTATTTTTCCCTTTTCCTCAGGGAGGTCAGCAGGAGGCGCAGAGCGCTAACTCTCTGGTCATTCTTCCTCAGCAGACTATTTTTGCCTTTTTGCTCAGGGAGGTCAGCAGGAGGCGCAGAGCGCTAACTCTCTGGTCACTCTTCCTCAGCAGACTATTTTTCCCTTTTCCTCGGGGAGGTCAGCAGGAGGCGCAGAGCGCTAACTCTCTGGTCATTCTTCCTCAGCAGACTATTTTTGCCTTTTCCTCAGGGAGGTCAGCAGGAGGTGCAGAGCGCTAACTCTCTGGTCACTCTTCCTCAGCAGACTATTTTTCCCTTTTCCTCAGGGAGGTCAGCAGGAGGCGCAGAGCGCTATCTCTCTGGTCATTCTTCCTCAGCAGACTATTTTTCCCTTTTCCTCAGAGAGGTCAGCCGGAGTCGCAGAGGGATAATTGTTTAGTTATTTTTCCTCTGCAGGCTATTTTTGTCCTTCTTTTACATAGGGAGGTCAGCAGGAGGCGCAGAGCGCTAACTCTCTGGCAATTTTTCCCTAGGAGACAGTTTTTGTCCTTTTGCTCAGGGAGGTCAGCAGAAGATGCAGAATGCTAACTTTCTGGTCATTTTTCCTCAGCAGACTATTTTTTTCCCTTTTCCTCAGGAAGTGCAGAGCGCTAACTCTCTGGTCACTCTTCCTCAGCAGACTATTTTTTCTCTTTTCCTCAGGGAGGTCAGCCGGAGGCGCAGATCGCTAACTCTCTGGTCACTCTTCCTCAGCAGACTATTTTTCCCTTTTCCTCAGGGAGGTCAGCAGGAGGTGCAGAGCGCTAACTCTCTGGTCACTCTTCCTCAGCAGACTATTTTTCTCTTTTCCTCAGGAAGGTCAGCAGGAGGCACAGAGCGCTAACTCTCTGGTCACTTTTCCTCAGCAGACTATTTTTCCCTTTTCCTCAGGGAGGTCAGCAGGAGGCGCAGAGCGCTAACTCTCTGGTCACTCTTCCTCAGCAGACTATTTTTTCTCTTTTCCTCAGGGAGGTCAGCCGGAGGTGCAGAGCGCTAACTCTCTGGTCACTCTTCCTCAGCAGACTATTTTTCTCTTTTCCTCAGGGAGGTCAGCAGGAGGCACAGAGCGCTAACTCTCTGGTCACTCTTCCTCAGCAGACTATTTTTCCCTTTTCCTCAGGGAGGTCAGCAGGAGGTGCAGAGCGCTAACTCTCTGGTCATTCTTCCTCAGCAGACTATTTTTCCTTTTTCCTCAGGGAGGTCAGCAAGAGGTGCAGAGCGCTATCTCTCTGGTCATTCTTCCTCAGCAGACTATTTTTCTCTTTTCCTCAGGGAGGTCAGCAGGAGGCGCAGAGCGCTATCTCTCTGGTCATTCTTCCTCAGCAGACTATTTTTTCTCTTTTCCTCAGGGAGGTCAGCAGGAGGCGCAGAGCGCTAACTCTCTGGTCACTCTTTCTCAGCAGACTATTTTTCTCTTTTCCTCAGGGAGGTCAGCAGGAGGCGCAGAGCGCTAACTCTCTGGTCACTCTTCCTCAGCAGACTATTTTTTCTCTTTTCCTCAGGGAGGTCAGCCGGAGGCGCAGATCGCTAACTCTCTGGTCACTCTTCCTCAGCAGACTATTTTTCTCTTTTCCTCAGGAAGGTCAGCAGGAGGCGCAGAGCGCTAACTCTCTGGTCACTCTTCCTCAGCAGACTATTTTTCTCTTTTCCTCAGGAAGGTCAGCAGGAGGCGCAGAGCGCTAACTCTCTGGTCACTCTTCCTCAGCAGACTATTTTTCCTTTTCCTCAGGGAGGTCAGCAGGAGGCACAGAGCGCTAACTCTCTGGTCACTCTTCCTCAGCAGACTATTTTTCCCTTTTCCTCAGGGAGGTCATCAGGAGGCGCAGAGCGCTAACTCTCTGGTCACTCTTCCTCAGCAGACTATTTTTTCTCTTTTCCTCAGGGAGGTCAGCCGGAGGTGCAGAGCGCTAACTCTCTGGTCACTCTTCCTCAGCAGACTATTTTTCTCTTTTCCTCAGGGAGGTCAGCAGGAGGCGCAGAGCGCTAACTCTCTGGTCACTCTTCCTCAGCAGACTATTTTTCTCTTTTCCTCAGGGAGGTCAGCAGGAGGCGCAGAGCGCTAACTCTCTGGTCACTCTTCCTCAGCAGACTATTTTTCTCTTTTCCTCAGGGAGGTCAGCAGGAGGCACAGAGCGCTAACTCTCTGGTCACTCTTCCTCAGCAGACTATTTTTCCCTTTTCCTCAGGGAGGTCAGCAGGAGACGCAGAGCGCTAACTCTCTGGTCATTTTTCCTCAGCAGACTATTTTTCCCTTTTCCTCAGGGAGGTCAGCAGGAGGTGCAGAGCGCTAACTCTCTGGTCACTCTTCCTCAGCAGACTATTTTTCCCTTTTCCTCAGGGAGGTCAGCAGGAGGCGCAGAGCGCTAACTCTCTGGTCACTCTTTCTCAGCAGACTATTTTTCTCTTTTCCTCAGGGAGGTCAGCAGGAGGTGCAGAGCGCTAACTCTCTGGTCACTCTTCCTCAGCAGACTATTTTTCCCTTTTCCTCAGGGAGGTCAGCAGGAGGCGCAGAGCGCTAACTCTCTGGTCATTCTTCCTCAGCAGACGATTTTTTCCCTGTTCCTCAGGGAGGTCAGCAGGAGGCGCAGAGCGCTAACTCTCTGGTCACTCTTCCTCAGCAGACTATTTTTCTCTTTTCCTCAGGGAGGTCAGCAGGAGGCGCAGAGCGCTAACTCTCTGGTCACTCTTCCTCAGCAGACGATTTTTCCCTTTTCCTCAGGGAGGTCAGCAGGAGGCGCAGAGCGCTAACTCTCTGGTCACTCTTCCTCAGCAGACGATTTTTCCCTTTTCCTCAGGGAGGTCAGCAGGAGGTGCAGAGCGCTAACTCTCTGGTCACTCTTCCTCAGCAGACTATTTTTCCTTTTCCTCAGGGAGGTCAGCAGGAGGCGCAGATCGCTAACTCTCTGGTCACTTTTCCTTAGCAGACTATTTTCTCTTTTCCTCAGGGAGGTCAGCAGGAGGCGCAGAGCGCTAACTCTCTGGTCACTCTTCCTCAGCAGACTATTTTTCCTTTTCCTCAGGGAGGTCAGCAGGAGGCGCAGATCGCTAACTCTCTGGTCACTCTTCCTCAGCAGACTATTTTTCCTTTTCCTCAGGGAGGTCAGCAGGAGGCGCAGAGCGCTAACTCTCTGGTCACTCTTCCTCAGCAGACTATTTTTTCCCTTTTCCTCAGGGAGGTCAGCAGGAGGCGCAGATCGCTAACTCTCTGGTCACTCTTCCTCAGCAGACTATTTTTTCCCTTTTCCTCAGGGAGGTCAGCAGGAGGCGCAGAGCGCTAACTCTCTGGTCACTCTTCCTCAGCAGACTATTTTTTCCCTTTTCCTCAGGGAGGTCAGCAGGAGGCGCAGAGCGCTAACTCTCTGGTCACTCTTCCTCAGCAGACTATTTTCTCTTTTCCTCAGGGAGGTCAGCAGGAGGCGCAGAGCGCTAACTCTCTGGTCACTCTTCCTCAGCAGACTATTTTTCCTTTTCCTCAGGGAGGTCAGCAGAAGGCGCAGAGCGCTAACTCTCTGGTCACTCTTCCTCAGCAGACTATTTTTTCCCTTTTCCTCAGGGAGGTCAGCAGGAGGCGCAGAGCGCTAATTCTCTACGTCTCATCTCCTTTCCCTGGATCAGCAGGTAACCTCAGGCGGAGTTGCTCGTCTGTGCTGCCTCTCGCTCTTCGCTCTGATTGTTCTGCCACAAGCAGGTGTGGGAGCTACAGACCCCAGGGCAGAGGATGCTACACGGGTAAAAGTGTGTCAGCTCCGCTCAGGCAGCGCTCGTCTGCTCCAGACGTTCACCATTTCAGCACCAGATCAGCCTGCAGCAGAAGGCAATTACTGGGGACTCAGACTCCCTCTGTACCCCTCCTCCATCCAAAATGCACAGATGTTTACTCGCACACAATGCCTACAACAGAGAGGCGCTCTCATCAGGACCCATTGATTGCAAAGAACCTTCTATTTTTTTAGCCTGGGGCTTAGTAAAAATCTGGTCAGTATTTGTAAGCCAGGAGCGGGTGCAAAAAAAAAAAAAAAAAAATAAAGCTTCATTCCCGATTTTGGCACAAATTTCCCGCTTATCTGTCCACAGCTCTGACATTTTTAAAGGGACAGTCACAATATCTGTTAAATACCCTTGAATGGTTAAATTTCCAGCAGCGTGACTGATGGGGCGGCTTTGTTTGTTTACACGCGTTCCCTGTACGTATGTGCTCTATATAGAGCAGACGTGACCAATCAATCCTGCAGGGAGCGCATGTAAACAAACGACGGCTGACAACACCGAGATCGCCCGCCGCCACCGCTGAGATCCGCCGCGGGCACAGGACTTTAGACAGTAACGGGTTAACCGATGAAACATCTAAGCCTTTTGCCATTTTCTTCCGTTCCGTCCGGAATATTATGCAAAGCATTAACCCCTTACCTTGCGCCGCCTTACAATATCACCCCCACCCCCTTCAATCTCCTGTCGCACCGTACAATAGTAATTTTCAGTTCCATTCCGCCGCCGAAATCTCACACAGCGACTGTGAAAGGATTGCCGCTGGATCCTGACTGTGAGTGCTTTTTTTTTTTTTTTTTCTGTGGCGTAGATAGATTTTTATAGAGCCTGGATATTAATTGATCGCGTCTCCTCCTCCCCTCTCACATTAAGAAAAAAAAATGGGGGGAGGGGGGAATAAAAGGCGCCCTGTAGAGTGGAATAGATTTTTTTTTATAGAGCTGTCGAGGATTTTTTTATTTTTCCTATTTTTCGGCGTACAAGTCTCCAGAAGGGGTTAAGCTGTAATAAGCCGCTGCCTGGAATTCATCCTGCACCTTGTGATATTGGCAGCGTTGCAGCAGCTCCGACGAATGAGCGGCTTGCGCTCCTCTACATTTCATTTGTATGCAGCGTCTGGCTCCACCAAAGCACCTTCTGTGCAGCTTCAAACATAGATCATGTAAAATGTTGCTGATCTTCCCCCTGCACAAATCACTGGGAGGGAACCAGCTGACTGCATTGGGGGGGGCAGGGGTGGATGGAGGGAGCACGGGCATGTCATGCTGGTGCAGCCTCTGTAGAAAAGTACTAGGCAACCTTGGCTAATGAGGGGCACAGGTGCCGGCATGGTGGGAACGTTCGCGGACACTCTAGGGAACGTGTGCTCTCGTTCGGTACATTTTCCCATCTGTCAGATATGCTGGGCCTTGTAGTTTAAGATCTTGCGACTGCAACTGATTTAGTGCTGACCGGTAACGTTGGAAATATACTGTATTTTTCGTTTTATTTTTCATTTTATAAGACGCACTCCAAATTTAGAGGAAAAAAAAAGGTGAAAAAAAAATGGGGACCATTTTATAATCCGGAGGTGTCTTACCGGGTGGTGGTGGAGCGGGGTCACAGGAGGCAGGGCGCTGCTGTGGGGGCTGAGTTGGCTGTGTGGTGGAGAGTGGTGCGGCGGGTGTCCCAGATGCTCTGTTGGCGGTGCGGACTTCAAAGAAATGGCGGCCGAAGTTGGCGCAGGCGCAAAAAACAAGCCTAGATCTTTTCTGAGCACGTGCCACATCCGGGCGCCATTTTCATTGAGTCTGCAACGGGGAGATCAATGGGCCGGAGCCGACGCATGTGCAGATAAGGTCTTGAGCTGAGAGCTCCATCTGCACACACGCCAACATTTGAAACCCTCGCCATCGACAGAGCATTTGGGACACCCGCCGTGTCGTCCTGCTCCACACAGCGGCCACAGCCCCGGCACAGCGGCCGCAGCCCCGACACAGCGGCCGCAGCCCCGACACAGCGGCCGCAGCCCCGTCACAGCGGCCGCAGCCCCGTCACAGCGGCCGCAGCCCCGATACAGCCGCCCCAGCCCCGGCACAGCCGCCCCAGCCCCGGCACAGCCGCCCCAGCCCCGGCACAGCCGCCCCAGCCCCGGCACAGCCGCCCCAGCCCCGGCACAGCCGCCCCAGCCCCGGCACAGCCGCCCCAGCCCCGGCACAGCCGCCCCAGCCCCGGCACAGCCGCCCCAGCCACCGCAGCCCCGGCACAGCCACGGCAGCCCCGTCACAGCCACGGCAGCCCCGTCACAGCCACGGCAGCCCCGTCACAGCCACGGCAGCCCCGTCACAGCCACGGCGGCCCCGTCACAGCCACGGCGGCCCCGTCACAGCCACCGCGGCCCCGTCACAGCCACCGCGGCCCCGTCACAGCCACCGCGGCCCCGTCACAGCCACCGCGGCCCCGTCACAGCCACCGCGGCCCCGTCACAGCCACCGCGGCCCCGTCACAGCCACCGCGGCCCCGTCACAGCCACCGCGGCCCCGTCACAGCCACCGCGGCCCCGTCACAGCCACCCCGGCCCCGTCACAGCCACCCCGGCCCCGTCACAGCCACCCTAGCCCCGTCACAGCCACCCCAGCCCCATCACAGCCACTCCAGCCCCGGCACAGCCAATGCAGCCAGCACAATCCCCTGCACAACGCCAGCACAGCGCCCATCCTCCAACTCCCGGTAAGCTACATTTGATTTTAGGGACGCACCCCTCATTTTCCTTCCAATTTTTGCGAGGAAGAGTGCGTCTTATTATCCGAAAAATACGGTAGTTGAAAGTCTACTTTAAGATATAGGCCGAATTTAGACTTCCAAGTAAGGACCATATTGTCCAGTCCAGCCAGGAGATCTCCTGACCAAATAAGCATTTATGAAACATTTGGGGTCAGGTCAGACCCCCTTGGCGGGACCTTCTAAATTTAGCGATACAAGTGCTAGTTGGTACCAATTGTAAGACCTATTTATTTGGAACAAGCTAAGGTGTGAGGTTTATCAATGGGTCCCGTCACAAATAAAATTGTAGTTTTGGGTAAATTCTGTAGAATTCCAATCATTTTGAAGAATAGTTGACGGAAAGTCGGTAAGCCAGCAGCGACACGTTAGCGGGATTAGCGTGGTAGCAGGTAAACCAAAAATCTTGTATCTGAATCTCTCCCTTTCTGTTTTTTTTCTTTTCTCTACAGATAACAAGAGCGAGTCATGCAGTCTTTTCGGGAAAGGTGTGGTTTCCACGGCAACCAACAGAACTACCAACCATCTTCACAGGATTCCTCACGCCTGGAGAATTACAGGCATCAAAGTCACCCGGGGCTCAACTGCGTGCGTCAGAGACAGATGACCAAAGGGTACTATGCCCAGACGTCCTATCAAGGTTACGAGAACAATACCGGGGAGAAGTACCCCCGCGGTGACAAGCACATGAACGTCCAACAGCTTCAAGGAAGGGTCTCTTTTGCTAGCTTCCCTGAGGGCAATGTCTACCCTGGACAGTATACCGGAGAAGATGGGATGCAAAACTGGGGACAATCTCAGGCATTGGCTGGGGCAAAATATGAGGAAAACGTGATAAAGAAGACCCCTGAAGAAAGCAGGGGGTATCAAGATCCAACTGGACAGATGCCGTTCCGTTCACACGCTCTACACCACCCCCAGCAACCAAATCTTCCTTACACTAAGCTTCCACAGCAGAAGGTCCAGAACGACGTCCCATCTTCTCCACTGCCTTTTTCCCAGTCATCCCACTTCAACCAGAATTTCCCCACTTCCACGTACTCTTCCGTGCCGGGAAGCAGCCCTGTATCTCATTCCTTTAAAAGTTGCACAGCCCCTTCTAACCCTCCACATGACCGTGCTATGGCTACTGCCGGACAACGGGTGCAATCCATACATGGCTACCAGTCATCTCGAATGGCTTCCTTTGAGCAAACTCAACGCCACCATACGCAGGAAACTTTGCACTACCAGAACATGGCCAAGTACCATGGGCAACACTTCAGCCAACAAGGCCAAACGTATTGTCAGCCTGAGACTCCCAGCAGAACTCCAGAACAGTATTATCAAGCATTCAGTCCAAGTGCCAGCCATTCTCCAGCCCGGTCTGTGGGCAGATCCCCTTCTTATAGTTCTACCCCTTCTCCATTAATGCCAAACATTGAGAACTTTCAGTATAACCAGCAACAGCATAACACGAATACATTCCCTATGGGTATTTCTGATCACAGCCACTACATGCCTCTCCTAAATCCTTCCCCTACAGGCACCTCCAGTCCAGAGTCCCAAACTAAAAACTTGCAGAATGACAAAATTCCAGAGACCTTGCTCTCCGACCTCAGTTTGCAAAGCCTTACTGCCCTCACTTCACAGGTAGAGAACATATCGACAACCGTTCAGCAACTTCTTATGACCAAGACTGGTATTCCACAAAAGAAGACAATTAAGACGTCACCTAGGACCCCCGAGCAAATGAAAGGACAGCATTGTAGTTCAGAGAGCAGTGCTTACTCATCTGAACCAATGGGGACACCTCTTTCGGAAACTCTTGGTACGCCACAGTCTGTCCATGCCGAGGTGCAAGACACAGACTACCTTAGTGGTTCTGATGACCAGCTAGAGAGGAATTACTTGTATTGTGGTCCGGGACGGAGCCCGGCGAGGGCCAACAGTACCAAAATGAAGCCAGAATCCATTTCCACTTGTTCTGTTACGTCACCTGACAACATGTCTACAAAGTCTGATGATTCATTTCAGAGCATACACGCCAACCTTCCCTTGGAGACTTTTGCCAAACTGGTGAGCAGTGAGCGAGAATGCCCACACTTACTGGTAAATGCTCTATCCCAAGAAGAGTTGTCTACAGAAATCATTGCTCTGCAGGACGCTATTGATAACGAGAAAGCAGAAAAGGCTTGGGTCGATTCTCCAGAAATGGATAATAATTCTCCCAAATCACCATTTAATTTAGAAAACCATGCCTGCGTGGAATCGGTGGTCAAAAACACCTGGTCAGATCAGGAGAACGCACAGATATTTTCAGAAGCTTTGAAGAAAGCTGCACCGGATAAAACTCCTCTGAAGAACCAAGATGACTTCAACGATGACTATTACGAAAAGGACGAAAAAGTAGTTGAAGAAAATACAGAAAATTCTGTTGTTTTGGACACTGAGAAGCAGGTGGAGCCAGTGAGATCTAGCGCCAGTTTTACTAGTTACTCAACGACTATGGAAAACACAAATTGTATGAAAAATTCTGACCCATTTGAGTGGCCAGATAAAAACATGACGGAGTCTTGCCTTCGATGGAAAGAGATTGAGTTAACTCTTCATTCTGCCGATCTTCAAAAAGGCTTGTTTCAAAGCAAGGAAAGTAAAGTTGATAGTCAACTTGATGTTCCTGACATGGAGACATCCCTGGAAAATGACTCTGGGGAAGAGTTCAACAAAGAGGGAACGGAAGTAATGGCTTTCCCAGATGACAGCAAAGTAGACAATGAAAAGTGGTTAGAAGACACCAGAGACTGTTATACCGAAGAGGATTTCCAAGACATTCCTGATCTGCCATCCCAGAAGGAATCAAATCTGGAACCAGAAGACTATTCCTCATTGTGTGACTTCTCGGAAAGAAAATCTTTCATTTTTGATGAATCTCTTACGAAGCCAACCAGGGGTTCTGAAGCGTTATCTTCAGCTAACACACCAGAGTCCATTGAAAATCCAAGCACCGAAGACAAGGAGAATTTGGGGACAGCTTCACATTTGTCATGTAATTCTATCATGTTGCTCGGTCCCGCTGTCGAGACGGAATCGAAAGTGAAAAGCTGGTTTGAATCAACGATACCGCACATCGACGAAGCAAAAGAAAAAGTTGAAGAAGTCATCGAAGATGGCGCACTAGAACCAGAACCTCTTCAAGAAGTAGAAGAAAAAAAACCTGAAATAGTGACTGATGAGCCAACTCCTGAAGCAGTCGTTGAAAAGAAATCTCCACGTGGACGAAGGTGCAAGTCAGCCGAAATTTCTGAGCCTAATGCTCTTATACAAACTCCAAAGGAATTGAATAGTAAACCTGAGACTGAAGAACATAAAGGCAAGATGGAAAGTGTAATCGAAGAAGCAGCAGTCAATAAGACGCCTGTGATTGAGGTGACACCAGCAAGGATGTGTACCCGTTCCTCTACTGCCAAGGTAGAACCTCAGGGATGTGGGACAGGAATAGATATAAAGACAGCTTCCCAAGAAAAGATGGCTAAGAAAGGGGCACTTGGGGAGAAGGAAAGGGTCCCATATAAAACAGGAAGGAGAGGTGGGAAGATTGCCCTGAAAATATTACCAACATCTAATGACGAAAATGTATTCCTTCCGCAAAATAACTCCTCCACAATCCTCGGCGGCACTCAGAAATCGAAAGAAAATGGCTTCAGTATTCTGAAGAACGAGCGATCCATGATTCTGAGGTCAAGAAGCAAGAAACCGGAGCATTTCCCGGTAAAGAGAAGGAGAGGCAAGAAGGGAATGAACTTTGTCCTGAAGAAACGTTCATACCTAAAGAAAATAATCGCCAATAATTGCTCTGCCGCTGATACGTTTCAGATGGTGCCGAAAGTCAAGAAAAGGATGAAGCTCCCCAATACGGCAGTGGGGATAAATGTAAAAAATTCAGAGCGGCCCTTACATTCTTTGAAGAGAAAGTCAAATTTAGTTTCTCCGGTACCAGCCAAAAAACGAAACTTGATCATACGTAGTAAAAAGACCAAGGAGCAGAAATCCGAGACCTCAGCAATTTTATTTAAAAAAATGAAACCAGTCAAGAAAGAGAAGGTGAAATTAGCAATAACCTCAAAAAAGAATTGTAAAGTCATCCTATCTCCATCTGTGCGAACGACTCAAGATGTTTGTCTGAAGGTGACCTCACGTGCGTCATACCTTGGGCCCATGAAGACAAAGGTCTTGCCACCAAGAAAAGGTAGAGGATTGAAACTGGAAGCCATTGTCCAAAAAATTACATCACCAAATCAAAAGAAGCAAGGTGCAGGAGCAATAAGCGCTTTAGCTTCTAACTTCAGTAGTTTGAGCAACAGCGCCCAAAGAAAGGAAATAAAAAATGGCACCTTACAAGTGGCAGATGCCAACACCAAGGCGACGGCTCAGGATTTGACCCGTATTGAATCTTTGAAGCTGGAGCATAATGGGAGCTGTCAAGGGTCAAACAAAAAGTCCCTCAAAGGAAAACCCTTACAGAAGAAAAAAAGACTTCTAAATTCTCTACATGGAGATGCTGTCTCACATAATGTGGCCAAAAGAGGGGGCAACTGTGCTGGTTCCAAAAAGCCTAGTTCTCTACCCAAAAAGAAGATCAGACGAGGGAGATCCAAAAGTTCTCTGGTCACTTCAAAAGCAACGACGAAGAAGCTCCATGTTTCTTCTCCATCTGTCCTTCTTAAATCTAAAGATAAAGCTTTATCCAACAATGTTCTCTTGGCCAATAAGTTACGCTCAAGTGAATGCAAAAAGCAGGGACCCAAAGATAGCTCCAGTCTTCCTGACACATCTGGGGAGTCATTGTCCCAAACTAGAGCTAGAAAAAAATCCAAGTATCCAAACTTTAATGGCTACACCAAGCGGCAACGCAAGTGTACTCCTCCAACCAGGTCCACCAGCCAAGCACTTGGAGCCAAACGAAGATCGAAGAGGAAGATGGTTCCTCTTGTTACACCCAAAGAGCCAGAAATTAAGTTGAAGTACGTGTCTACTAAACCGGCCAGGGCTGAAAGAGTCCATCTCTTCTCCCCATACATTCAGGTGGAGAAAAAAAATGCCTTCACTACTACCTGCACCATCGTGAATTCCGCTGGAGATGAGATGCGATTGTTCAAGGAGAGAAGTGCGGCACACTCTTCGTCTCCTGCCGTCACATTTTCCAAACAAGGTTCTTTACCGGTTTCTTCTAGGATGCAGTTGGGACCTCTCGTGTGCAAGTCAGTGAGCCCCGGTTGTCTTCTCTGCTGCTTGTGTCGTTGCCCTGCCAACTATAAAGACATGGGAGATCTTTGTGGCCCGTATTACCCCATGGACTGTTTACCTACAAAGAAAACTAGGCCTAAAGAAAAACTCAGAACGGAGGACGCCTCAGTGGAGAAGTCCTCCAAGACGGTAGAGTTAACGTGCACAGCAGGGAGTGGGAGGACGTCTTGCGTGGAGAGCGGAGCCACTGAACTGGTCAAACACAACAATCTCCGATCTAGTGCCCGTTCCATGCTCAGGAAGCTGCCCAACTGTTACTGCTGTAATAAAAAGTCAGAGGGGACAGATCCTGAGAAGCCCAGGAGGCACCATTGCAGCAAAAACTCTGAACTTCATTCACCAGAGGCCGAGACGCAAGAGCACTGGGTACATGAAGCTTGTGCCGTGTGGACCAGCGGAGTTTACCTAGTGGCCGGAAAACTTTACGGTGTCCATGAAGCTATACAGATGGCAGCTTCAGCAGTGAGTAAGATAGTAGCATGCAAAAAAGTTGTAAAGATGTTTTTGCTGCATTGTGTTTTAATGGTGACCATATTGGAGCAAGGGCTTCTTCAGTGTTGCTCCACATTTCATTAGATGTGGCGGTATTATTTCTGAGTACAACGAATGCTCCAAAATTTCTTGTGTTCCCTCAATACAGAATGCTGTTGGAAAATGGCAAGAGCAGCAATTTTGAAAGGGTCATTCCCATCTGAAACTTGTGACATGTCCAAAGGATGTGCCCTAAATGTCCAGTAGATGGATGGACCCCGCTGTCCTCTCCGAGGAATCGTACTCGCCAGTTTACAGAGCTCCAGTTCTCCGAGCGCGGCACACGGTTGGGCACCATGTTTGGCTCCAAGTGGCAAGTCCTGCATCTATTCGACTTTATGGCATATTTTGAGGATAGGAGAACCCCTTTAAGTTGAGATTATGGTATGTCCAAAGGATATGCCCTAAATGTCCAATAGATGGAGGGCGCCCGTTGTTCTCTCCGAGGAATCGTGCTCGCTAGTTTCCAGAGCTCCAGCTCTTCACTGGTGGCGGCACACGGTGGGGCACCATGTTTGGCTCCAAGTGGTGAGACCTGCATCTAACTGACTTTATGGCATATTTTGAGGATAGGATTGTGGCAAGTCCAAAGGATATGCCCTAAATGTCCAATAGATGGAGGGCGCCCGCCATGCTCTCTGAGGAAGCGTGCTCTCGAATTTCTAGAGCTCAAGCTCTTCTCCCATGGCAGCACACAGTTGGGCGCCATGTTTGGCTCCAAGTGGCTAGTCCTTCATCTATCCGACTTTATGGCATATTTTGAGGATAGGATAGGAGAACCCCTTTAAGTTGAGATTGTGGAACACATTACTTTTTATCCTCGATACATTGCAGCAAGGACAAGAGAAGGATTATAGTTGTTCTCTAAATTCCGCTTTTGACCCTATACATAGGGAAGGGAACTGAGCCTGTGGTTTTGGAACCCCAAGGACAGCCCCTAATCTACAGATTGCTGTTCAGGTCACCCATATCTTTTGGGAATCGCCCATTAACAAACCATGTGTTTAGCGCACAGATTATCAAACCCTTTCTGAATGTTGTTATTCTCTTGCAGCAAGCAGAGATCTTGATTATTGATTCGCAAAGTTTATTAGGAAGTTACAAAACTTTTCATTGAAGGGTGTTGCCCCAATTAAGAAAATGATCAGAGGTGAAAAAGGGGCTCAGACTGAATCAATAACCTGCCAGTTCCTTCTTTTGTCATCAAGCAGCGTCCAAATAAAATAACGCTTCCCCTTTAATTTTGTGGCCAGGTAATACGACCTCGCCACCAAGTGGCCAAGACTGGTTACTGCATCATCCTAGGAGACTCCGGGTTATTGGCTACAGCAACAGATCCTTATATAAGGATTGCGTAAAAAGGTTTTATATAAGCTCCGGATTCCAGGTCCGAAAAGTATGAAGGCATTTAAAGGGGAAGCGCGCTTTGTGATGAATGCAGGATAATGGCTAGTGAGCGTATAGGGAGAGACATCAGTCCACCCCCTATCCCATGCACTAACCCCTCAATTATTGAACGGGGTTATCTAAAATTGCAGACCCCCCCCCAAATCCAGGACTCTCATGAGTAGCTGAACCTCCCCTTTAAATGTCATCAGATTAATTGCTGCAGTTTCTACTTTGGAAATTCTGAGTGGTTCTGGCAGGAGACCCAATGTGTCGTCCTCCGGTAACATTCGGCTCTGCCCCTGCCCCTCCATCTGTATTCTGTGCCCTAGATTTTCCCGTCTGCATCAAAGCTCAGATCCGCGGAGTTATGGCCGCCCACGCACCCAGCTTTTATTTTCTTTGCTGCGCTGTGATCATACTTGATGAGGGTGTTGGGCTCTGCTACATCTGTACTGCGGAGACTGCACAAACTCCCTGCAGGACACATCGTGGGGGAAATTCTTTATTTAAAGGGCAACCCCATCCTATATGCATGGAGCATTCCCAGTGCTACCAGTATAACTATCCCAGTGATCCCATAAAACCAGTATGAACAGGAAGAGAGGAGGAGAGGAGGAGAGGAGAGGAGAGGAGGAGAGGTTACCGTCCTTCATCTGCTGCATCACTCTGCATTGGGAAGATCCTGCCTCCTTCACACGAGACTCGCTGCAATGCCAAAGTAATTCTGCACAGCACTTGGGAGATTTCAGCTCTGAAGCCTGTAATATAATAAGGCCAAATATAATACAGGATGTAACTCAGGATCAGTAATGTAATGTATGTGCACAGTGACTGCACCAGCAGAATAGTGAGTGCAGCTCTGGAGTATAATACAGGATCAGTGCAGGATAAGTATTGTCTGTACAGAGTTACATTTTCTTTAGATTTTTTTCAGGGCGCACACCTCCTGTGTAATTTAGATTTAGCGGTTGTCGGCATGCTGGAATTCTCAGACAAGTCCACACAGAATAAAACAATAGCCGTGCAGTGGAGGCTTCTGGGTAGGGACACAGGATGGCGGTGAATCACCTTCTGCTTATTTTATTTTTGCGCTGACCCAGTATAAACTTGTCCCAGAACGACCTTGTCTGATAAATGACTCCCTCATTGCCTTCCAGCTCTGTCCCAGGTGTCAAAAGCCGGGAGCGACTGTGGGCTGCAGCCACAAGGGATGCTCGCTGACCTACCACTACACGTGCGCAACGGAGGCCGGTGAGTCAGGGCACTGCGGTCTGGGAGGACGATATTCACTATATGGCTGTGCATTATGGACTGTAATAGGGGAGGGATGGAGGGAGAAATGAATGGATGGATGAAGGGACGGATGGGTGAAGGGACGGATGGGTGAAGGGACGGATGGGTGAAGGGACGGATGGGTGAAGGGACGGATGGGTGAAGGATGGATGGATGGATGAAGGATGGATGGGTGGATGAAGGGATGGATGGGTGAAGGGACGGATGGGTGAAGGGACGGATGGGTGAAGGATGGATGGATGGATGAAGGATGGATGGGTGGATGAAGGGACGGATGGGTGAAGGGACGGATGGGTGAAGGGACGGATGGGTGAAGGGACGGATGGATGGATGAAGGATGGATGGGTGGATGAAGGATGGATGGGTGGATGAAGGGACGGATGGGTGAAGGGACGGATGGGTGAAGGGACGGATGGGTGAAGGATGGATGGATGGATGAAGGATGGATGGGTGGATGAAGGGATGGATGGGTGAAGGGACGGGTGGGTGAAGGGACGGATGGATGAAGGATGGATGGATGGATGAAGGATGGATGGGTGGATGAAGGGATGGATGGATGAAGGGACGGATGGATGGATGGGTGAAGGGATGGATGGGTGAAGGGATGGATGGGTGAAGGGATGGATGAAGGGATGCATGGATGGAAGGAAAGGATGGATGAAGGTAAGGATGGATGAAGGTAAGGATGGATGAAGGTAAGGATGGATGAAGGTAAGGATGGATGAAGGTAAGGATGGATGAAGGTAAGGATGGATGAAGGTAAGGATGGATGAAGGTAAGGATGGATGAAGGTAAGGATGGATGAAGGTAAGGATGGATGAAGGTAAGGATGGATGAAGGTAAGGATGGATGAAGGTAAGGATGGATGAAGGTAAGGATGGATGAAGGTAAGGATGGGTGAAGGTAAGGATGGGTGAAGGTAAGGATGGGTGAAGGTAAGGATGGGTGAAGGTAAGGATGGGTGAAGGTAAGGATGGGTGAAGGTAAGGATGGGTGAAGGGATGGATGGGTGAAGGGATGGATGGGTGAAGGGATGGATGGGTGAAGGGATGGATGGGTGAAGGGATGGATGGGTGAAGGGATGGATGGGTGAAGGGATGGATGGGTGAAGGGATGGATGGGTGAAGGGATGGATGGGTGAAGGGATGGATGGGTGAAGGGATGGATGGGTGAAGGGATGGATGGGTGAAGGGATGGATGGGTGAAGGGATGGATGGGTGAAGGGATGGATGGGTGAAGGGATGGATGGGTGAAGGGATGGATGGGTGAAGGGATGGATGGGTGAAGGGATGGATGGGTGAAGGGATGGATGGGTGAAGGGATGGATGGGTGAAGGGATGGATGGGTGAAGGGATGGATGGGTGAAGGGATGGATGCATGGATGGAAGGATGGATGAATGGATGGAAGGGATGGATGGAAGGATGGATGGATGGAAGGATGGATGGAAGGATGGATGGAAGGATGGATGGAAGGTAAGGATGGATGGAAGGTAAGGATGGATGAAGGGATGGATGGATGAAGGGATGGATGGATGAAGGGATGGATGGATGAAGGGATGGATGGATGAAGGGATGGATGGATGAAGGGATGGATGGATGAAGGGATGGATGGATGAAGGGATGAAGGGATGGATGGATGGATGGATGGATGGATGGATGAAGGGATGGATGGATGAAGGGATGGATGGATGAAGGGATGGATGGATGAAGGGATGGATGGATGAAGGGATGGATGCATGAAGGGATGGATGCATGAAGGGATGGATGCATGAAGGGATGGATGCATGAAGGGATGGATGCATGAAGGGATGGATGCATGAAGGGATGGATGCATGAAGGGATGGATGCATGAAGGGATGGATGCAGGGTTAGAGGGGTAGATTGAGGGAGGGAGGGATAGATGGAGGGAGGGATAGATGGAAGGATGATAGATAGATAAATAGATGGAGGGATGGACAGATAGAGGGATGGACAGAGGCATGGACAGATGGATAGTAAGAAGGAAGGATGGATAGATATGGATTATTATAGTTCTCTCCAATCACCACAAGGGGGAGTTCAGGAGCTTGCTGCCTTATCATTGAGTTTAATGTATGAACAGTATGGAGTCAGCTCTTGGGCTCCCCCTGGTGGTGACTGACTACAGCTGCAATTTTTATCATGTAACCATAAGTCTGTGCAGGGGATTTGGAGCTCTGTATCAGGAAAACAGATTTTCAAACTGATTTGGCGGATGTTGATGATAAGGAGGTTATGCTCTCGCTATTTTGAGTTTCTGGATGAGTTTCCTGCAGAGTGCAGACTGTTCTAAGTCCTTGGCTTTCCCCCCTATGGAGGAGATTTGGGGGGGCGTCAGCGCTCGCGGTCCTTCTTTTTTTCTTCTTCTCCGGTCTGTTTTGCAGTCGTACTTCCCTCGTCTTACATCTCCCCCCGTCCCAGGGTTTACATTGACATTTCTCCAAGTCCAGAAACAACAGGAGAGTTTCCTAGAGAAGGAAATCAATGACCTGAGCGGCGTACAGCTTGTATACTCGGCAGCGCCGCTTTCCCCCGGGCTGTACCCGGCTCCGCTGCCGCTTCTGCAGGAGTCCGACTTTGTTTTTGGCTAATACAAGCTAGGGAAAATACAGAATGTTATAGACGCCTTCACCTGCGGGAGGGACGCGGGATGCAGAAAAACCCAGAAATCTATACTGAATTTAAAGTGAACACGTCCCTTAAAGTGAGAACCTGTCGCAGATTGGATGTATAATATTTTTTCTGTTTTCTGTTGTAGGTTGCTTGTTAAATGAAGAGAACTTCTCCTTAAAATGCCCTAAACATAAGGTACTGTGCAGTCTGTATTGTTATCTTGGCACTTAAAGGGATTTTCCCAACTCAGAAAATATTGTTTATTAGTTGCATAAAACTAGTGATTAGTGATGTTATACGAGTTTCCAATATACTTTCTGTATTAATTCCTTACGGTTTTCAAGATTTCTGCTTCTTGTCATTCGATGGGAGCCATCATTGTTTACTTCCTGGAGGTAAAAATGGTCCTTTCTGGTCATGTGATAGACACACAAGGTGCGTGACTCTTTGTGGTTAGTTATCAGTCTCGTCATTTAATGATGAGTGCCCATCTCATGACCAGATCAGATTCAGATACCCCTTTAAATGTACATGAAGCTTATTCAGAATCGTATGTAAATGAGGATTCTGACTCCATTACGTCCATCAAAAAAATTTAGTACCATGTGATAGACCAAGTAAGTCCAGGTGTAACGCTCGCGGCTGGTGTAGAGGCAGCGAGCAGGGTTAGTGGACCCACAGGACCACAAGGGGGTACCGGGCTTACCCTTTAGTGGGAGGGGCTTAACAAAGCGCCACAAGGCGGACATCAGGTACCACTCCCAGGGCTGTGACTGGGACTGTAGCAGCTGACCCCCCCAGGACAGGAGACGGACTCAGGTATAGACACAGGTGCAGGCAGGTACAGGCGGGACAGCTGAGGCAGACAGACAGGCAAGTGTGGACAGGTATGGTGGGCACGGCAGGTAGAGATAGGTATGGGAGGGCAGGTACAGGGTAACTAACACAGAGATAATGGAACAGGAGTATAGGAACCTAACAACTAACTAGCAGCAGACTGGTATCCTAACTGATGTCTTTGTGCAGGCACCTCCCCTAATAGGAGGGTGCCTTAAATACATAGTGAAGCTCAGCCATAGGCTAGATTCCTGGAAATAGCGTGCCAACCCTTTAAGAGGAGGGCTGGTGTGCGTTTCTTATGTGCACTCTCAGAAATCCTATGCGGCATGTACAGGGCCTGAGATGAGAGAAAGGAAGGGAAGCACGTGGGAGGCCGCGCGGCAGCAGGGGAGAAAGGGACCCGGCCGTAGCGGTGAGCAGGTAAGCATCCCTGCGGTGCTACACCAGGGCTATTTCAAATTCTCCACCAGATAACTTTATAGGGTTAGTTCCAGCATTTAATTTGCAGTTCAGTGGGGGTCCGACAGCGCTGACCCTGGTACATCTCAAAATGGGGCTCTCATTGGAAAGGATTAGTGCAGAGCCCCTATTTTTGGGATTGGTGGGAGTTCCAGCTCCATGCTAGCGTCCGCACCCTGATACATTTTTGTCATGATGATCTCAATGCAGGAGCATGATTGTAATTCATAGCCCTTTCTGCAACTGCAGTTAGCTCTGATCTCAAAGGCTGCTGTCAGTAGTGACCGCAACATTTAAAGGGGACATGTCACCCAATAAAAAGTGGCCAGTTTTTACTCTTATTTTATTCACACTGCTCCCCTGGTTATGATGTTTTTGTTTTTTCTTACATCCATCATACGGTTCCAGAGATATGGGCCTTTTTATTTGGTGCTAATTGTAATATTCCTTAAAGGGGCGTGGCTCAGAGGATTCTATGGGGGCGTGTCTTTAGTTTGCTCTGTATTATTACCCAATGAGACACGCCCCTTTTAAAGATCATAAAAATTACCCCCAAATTAAAAGGCCCATATCTCTAGAACCATAAGGTGGATTTAAGAAAGATAAAAAATGGAATTCTCAGGGGATCAGCGGGAATAAAAGAAGAACAAAAAGTGGACATATTTGGCCTGGTAACAGATCCTCCTAAGATCTCATAAGAATCTATATTTTGAGCGATTAGGCTTCTACAAGTTCACGGTTAACCCCTTCACGACACCCCTTACACCGTGGGAAGGAAGATTTTCCTGCAAATTGATGAAAACTCTGAAAAAACATGATTCAGGCAAAATTCCCAATGCAAAATTCACTGTAATGAGGCAGATGGAGACATTTTGAACTCCTATCTGGCCGGTGTTCCATGGTTGTCCATTTTTTTACATGTCTTTTTAGGCATGCACAGAGGCCAAACAGAGTCTGGAGTAACTCTGTTGCCTCATTAGTGAATGAATCCATTAGGGGTTTTACCTGAATCACGTATTTCAGAGATGTAGTTGGAAATCCCGATGTAAGCGCTCAGCATAGAGTACAGGATAAATGTGAACTCATCCAATTAACCCCAAATTGCTACCAATAGCATTCAACTCAACCCACAAAAAAAATCGCTTTGGCTCCCACCCCCCCAAAAAAGCATCTGTGCTCCCAAATCCAAATGCACTCCTCCCTTCTGAGCCCCACACTGTGTTTACACCACCGTTAACATCCACGCTTGGCACTGTTGTATTGAGGAAGCCCGCATAATTTACAAGGTTTGTCTCCAGAGGCACAAGCTGGGCACAATGTACGGGCACTATAATGTACTGGGCATTACAAGGGCTTATTTGTAATTTTTAATTTGTCAACATCATTCACTGCGTTTGACTTTATGGGTGGTTTCCAGTGACAAAGTCATCACTACACCCATAGATGAATTCCCTGAGGGGTGAGATTTCCAAAATGTGGTCACTTGAAGGGGTTGCTGCCTTTTTTTCAGCATTTCAAGGCTCCACAAACTATTGTAGGAAAATCTATGCTCCAAAAGTCAAATGCCACCAAATATGAGATATCACCATACTCAGGAAAAATTGCACCACAAATTGTAAATCCAGTTACCCTTGTGAAAATGAAAAAGGGGCCTTTAATTGTGGATAGCCTACGGGGCACCTATGCAATAATCATGCTGACCAGCCTAAGGCACACCTGTGTAAAAATCATGCGGGCCAGCCTAAGGCTCACCTGTGCAATAATCATACTGGCCAGTCTAAGGCACACCTGTGCAATAATCATGCTGGTCATCCTAAGGTACACCTGTGCACTAACTATCCTGGCCAGCCTAAGGCTCACCTGTGCAATCGCCATGCTGGCAAGCCTAAGGCGCACCTGTGCAATATCCATGCTGGCGAGCCTAAGGCGCACCTGTGCAATAATTATGCTGGCCAGCCTAAAGCACACCTGTGCAATAATCATGCTGGTCATCCTAAGGTACACCTGTGCACTAATTATCCTGGCCAGCCTAAGGCTCACCTGTGCAATATCCATGCTGGCCAGCCTAAGGCGCACCTGTGAAATATTCATGCTGGCCAGCCTAAGGCACACCTGTGCAATAATCATGCTGGTTATCCTAAGGCACACCTAATAATAATAATAAATCTTTATTTCTATAGCGCCAACATATTCCGCAGCACTTTACAATTCAGCAGGTTCATATAAAAACAAATAACAGTTATAGAAAATACAATAATTGGAGTAAGGAAAAAAGACAACCCTGCTCGTGAGAGCTTACAATCTACAATACAATACAATCTAGCTGTGCACGAACTATGCTGGCCAGCCTAAGGTACACCTGTGCAATATCCTTGCTGGCCAGCCTAAGGGGCACCTGTGCAATAATCCTACTGGCCAGTCTAAGACACACCTGTGGAATAATCATGCTGGTCATCCTAAGGCACACCTGTGCACTAACTATGCTGGCCAGCCTAAGGCACACCTGTGCAATATCCATGCTGGCCAGCCTAAGGCGCACCTGTGCAGTAATCATGCTGGCTATTCCCGGTCACACATGTGGTGCAGTGGGGGGGGTTTGAATGATTTGTGGCTCACCCTAATTCCTCTTCTTTGTCTTGTAGAGGCACCTGGTGTAACCGTCTAGGAGATACACATCACCGCCATCACACCCAGGACCTTTCATTCACTCCTCAGCACCGTCACGGCGCCAAGCCGGGGAGTAAAAGTTGCCAGCCTCCATCGTAACTTAAGTGGGTCCAGGCCCTTCCATGCCCAAGTGTTGACAGTGCAGGAATAAGAGTCTCGGTGTCGTCTCATCACACAGATGCCGACGTAGCAGAGGAGAGACGAGCACGGCGCCGACGCCAGGACGGAGCCCGGCACAGAATCTGCGCAACACTGGTTTCCCGCGGAAATTAGTTTCGACCTTTGCTCCTAACACATATCAAAGCGAAAGGGCGGACGTTGTAGTGTTCCAATACCCGGCTCAGACATTGGACTCACATCACGTGGAAACCCAGTCAAGATGGCCGCCAGTTGGATAATCCGCGTCTTGGTGCATTTTTATAGAGATTCCCGCTAGAAAGAGACAGACCAACCAAAAGGGGGATGTTACTGAATGTTCGTTATGTTGCGTGTATAGAGACTACATCACCCATCTGATCTGACAACCCCCAACGTGGTCCTTTTGTCCTTGTCTTATTTTGTGCCCCTTTTTTTTTTTTTGACTGCCGCCGCTCCCTCCCCCCTCCCCCTCCTCCCCCATCGCCCGCTTCTTGTCTTTACACTTCTCGCGGTGTTTTCATCAAAAGTCACGGATTCCGGAGCGGAGCACATTATCAGCAACACTGCGGGGGCCCCGGGGGGCCACATTCCAAGAAGTCACCCTGAGAGCGCTAATCCACCACGTCTCGCCCTCCCGTGGCTCCGCGCGAACACGACTCCTGCTGTAAATACAAGAAAAAAAAGTAAAAAAAAAAAAAAAAAGTGTTTGACAGTCAAAAAAAAAAGTCCGGACAATGCCTCATTTTATGGTGTGTGTATATATATATGTGTATACATCTGCATATATATGATATATGAAGACTGTAAATGTTTAACCCCGTAGCTGCCGGAAAGGCCTGCAAAACGTCGCTTTTTATTGGTTTCCTTTGTTTTTTTTTTTCTTTGTGTTTTTTTGTGTTTTTGTTTTTTCCAGGCTCCGCCGGCAGCTTGAGAGTTAAAGCTAAGTGTTCTTTTTAGTAAATTTGCTTCACACTGAAGACTGTGTGTACCGAGCTTTCTAAAAGATGTTTATTTTCTTTAAGAGTAAAAAAGAGGCTATTGGGAATGTCAATAAAAATCTACAATGAACAGTTTGGCGGTACGTCTGTCTGTCTGTTTGTCTGTCTGTGTCGGCCATCTTTTAAATTCGAAGCCTCGGAAATGCAGTCCAGGTGCAATTCCACATGGAAACAGCAGAGGGCGGCGTACAATAAGCAGTCACTTTAGCTACAGCCTAATGGCGGTTAACTTTTTTCTCTTTAGTTTTTGGTGTTTTTCATTTGTTTTTTTTCTTCATTGTTGTTTACATAGTTTTTTTTTTGTTTTTTTTGATATTTGCGGCTGATTCATCAATTTTTAAAAAGTCCTAAAAATTTTCCGTAACTTCACTCCAGTCCCCAATTTTCTTTATTTTACCAAAGTTTCACCACCCTTTAAAATCGGGGATACGACCATCATAACCTGGGCCCCCCGTATAGTGCCAGGGTCCGCCATACTCCACAGTCTTTGTCAACATAGTTAATCAATGGAGTGGTCATGCGCATTGTGTGAACACCGCTCCATGGGACCCCCCATCTTCATGAGCGGTAGGGATCTCTTCCGATCACACATTGATCACCTACACCAGGGGTCGGGAACCTATGGATCGCGAACCAGATGTGACTCTTTTGATGGCTTCATCTGGATCACAGACAAATCTTTAATAAAAAAAAAACAAACATATTTTCCAGTTCGCGATGTTAGAATGCTGTATGTAAGAGCCCAGTAGTGGTGGTCGCAGCTTATAGGGCAAAAAAACTGGTAACAGGTTCCCTTTAAACTTTGTATTATTATTAATTTTTTTTCTCTTTATAGACTCAGAAAATAATTTTTATTTTTTTTAGTTTTAGGAGTTTCTAAATATGTTTTATTTTTTTTCCTTTTTTTTATTATTTCTTTATAAACTCTAAAAATATTTTTATTTTTTAATTCATTTTTTAGTATTAGGTGATTCTAAATAGGTTTTATTTTTTCCTTTTTTTATTATTTCTTTATAAACTCTCAAAATATTTTTATTTTTTAATTCATTTTTTAGTATTAGGTGATTCTAAATGTTTTATTTTTTAACTTTTTTTTTATCTATTCTTTATAGACTCCTTAAAAAAATGTATTTAATTTTTTATTCTTAGGTAATTCTAAATATTTTTTAGTTTTTTTATTTTATTTTTTTTATAGACTCCTAGAAATATTTTTATTTATATTAATCTTAGGTGATTCTAAATTGTTTTATTTTTTTAACTTGTTTTATTATTTCTTTATAAACTCTAAAAATATTTTTATTTTTTAATTCATTTTTTAGTATTAGGTGATTCTAAATAGGTTTTATTTTTTCCTTTTTTTATTATTTCTTTATAAACTCCCAAAATATTTTTATTTTTTAATTCATTTTTTAGTATTAGGTGATTCTAAATGTTTTATTTTTAACTTATTTTTATCTATTCTTTATAGACTCCTTTAAAATATTTTTTTTTATTCTCAGGTAATTCTAAATATTTTTTAATTTTTTATCTTTTTATAGACTCCTAAAAATATTTTTATTTATATTAATCTTAGGTTAAATTGTTTTATTTTTTTTACTTTTTTATTATTTCTTTATAAACTAAAAATATTTTTATTTTTTAATTCATTTTTTAGTATTAGGTGATTCTAAATAGGTTTTATTTTTTCCTTTTTTTATTATTTCTTTATAAACTCCCAAAATATTTTTATTTTTTAATTCATTTTTTAGTATTAGGTGATTCTAAATGTTTTATTTTTAACTTATTTTTATCTATTCTTTATAGACTCCTTTAAAATATTTTTTTTTATTCTCAGGTAATTCTAAATATTTTTTAATTTTTTATCTTTTTATAGACTCCTAAAAATATTTTTATTTATATTAATCTTAGGTTAAATTGTTTTATTTTTTTTACTTTTTTATTATTTCTTTATAAACTAAAAATATTTTTATTTTTTAATTCATTTTTTAGTATTAGGTGATTCTAAATGTTTTATTTTTTAACTTTTTTTTTTATCTATTCTTATAGACTCCTTAAAAAAAATGTATTTAATTTTTTATTCTTAGGTAATTCTAAATATTTTTTAGTTTTTTTATTTTATTTTTTTATAGACTCCTAGAAATATTTTTATTTATATTAATCTTAGGTGATTCTAAATTGTTTTATTTTTTTAATTTGTTTTATTATTTCGTTATAAACTCTAAAAATATTTTTATTTTTTAATTCATTTTTTAGTATTAGGTGATTCTAAATGTTTTATTTTTTAACTTTTTTTGATCTATTCTTTATAAACTCCTAAAAAAAATTTTTTATTCTTAGGTAATTCTAAATATTTTTTAGTTTTTTATTTTATTTTTTTTATAGACTCCTAAAAATATTTTTATTTATATTAATCTTAGGTAATTCTAATTTGTTTTATTTTTTTAACTTTTTTATTATTTCTTTGTAAACTCTCAAAATATTTTTAAATTCATTTTTTAGTATTAGGTGATTCTAAATGTTTTATTTTTTAACTTTTTTTATCTTTTCTTTGTAGACGCCTAAAATAAAATTAATTTTTTTTCTTCTTGGGCAATTCTAAATATTTTTTATTTTTTTTTATTTTATTTTTTTATTTCTTTATAGACTCCTAAAAATATTTAGGTGTTTTAGGGGATTCTAAATTGTTTTACTTTTTTAACTTTTTTTCTATTATTTCTTTATAGACTCCTAAAAGCATTTTTATTTTATTTTTTTTTAGTCTTAGGCGATTCTAAATGTTTTATTTTTTTAATGTATTTCTTTTTATTTCTTTATAGACTCCTTTTAGTCTTAGGTGAGTCTAAATATGTTTTTTTTTTTTACTTTTTTTATATTTATTTTATAGACTCCTAAAAGTATTCTTATTTTTTATTTAATTTTTTAAGCTTGCACCTTTTATCATTTGATCGCTTATACTTGATAATTCGGTATTGTAGGTCAAGGGGGTACCCCAAAAAAATGCTTTTTTTTATACAAGAAAACATCTTGAAAATAATCCCCTCCAAATGCAGCACTTGTCCCAATGGTTTTTCCACCGTTTGAAACATTTTTTTTCTATTCTTCTGAAGTAATACTGCTACGTGCCTCCAGCTATTTTTTTTCTTAATATCGTCTATGTCTGGAAAATGCTTTTCCTTTAGATTTTTCTTCATTCTTGGGAATAAGAAGTCGCAAGGGGCTAAGTCGGGCAAGTAAGGAGGGGTGAGATACCGTTGTTAGGCCGTTTTTCGGCAAAAAATGGTTGATTTTTGATTGCTGTGCGTGCAGGCACGTTATGATAAAGTGAAATACTGTAATCAGGGTCAGTTTTTGCCTGTTCTTTCAAGTCTTGACCATCTCTAACGTTTCTCTCTCTGCCGTTGTTTTCTTGATATTGGCGCGTTGCTCCTTAACCCACCCGGCGATTTTCCATTTTTCGTTTTCTTCCTCCCCTTCTTCCAAGATCCAAAACTTATTTTTCCATCCCCATAGACGTATGAGGGCTTGTTTTCTGCGGGGTGAGTTGTAATTTTGAATGAAACCATTCATTTTACCATATAGCGTACTAGAAAACAGGAGAAAAAAATTCCAAGTGCGGTGAAGTTGCTAAAAAAAATAAAAATAAAAAAAGTGCAATTCCACATTTGTTTTCTTGGAGTTTTTTATTTACCCTGTTTCCTATATGGTAACACTGACCAGGCAATATGATTCCCCAAGTCAGTACGAGTTCGTAGATACCAAACATGTACAGGTATTTTTTGTTTTTAATTTAAATGGTAAAAACAAAAAAATAAATTTATTCCAAAAAATAATGGCGCTTTCTTTATCGTTCCTTTGGGAGACCCAGACCTTGGGTGTTTAGCTTCTGCCTCCGGAGGACACACAAAGTACTACACTTAAAAGTGTAGCTCCTCCCTCTGAGCTTATACACCCCCTGGTGAGCCAGTCCCAGCCAGTTTATCGCTTTGTGTTCAGGAGGCATACATCCACACGTGCATTCTCATATGATTTTTTGCTTTTTGGAAAGAGATTGAAGAAGTGCGGGTCCACGTCTGGACCCCCGGCATGTCCCTTCTCACCCCACTGTGTCGGCGGTGTTGTAAGGTTGATTTCCAAGGCTGGAGCCTTACATGCCGCGCTCCTTCACCATCCCTCCTGGGCTCTGGCTTGAAGTGGGAGCCAGCACGGTCTCCATGCCTGGCAGGAGACCGGTCTCCATCCACAGCCCCTTGAGGATTCTGCTGGACCGGAGCACTCATCCCCAGGGACCTGGCCCTGCGTCTCAGCAGCTAAGTACCTGAGATGTTTATATGTTGGGGGTCCCTGTTCTTTATTGTATGGGGAGAGTATGCTTAATGTATTTATTTTGGCATTTCCGGCGGGTTCTCTAGCTTTCGCCCGAGAACCGCGCCGATGGTGCCTGCGCGTCGGCCTCGCCGCTTAAATTTAGGCCCCGGCTTTGCCGGAGGCCTAGTTACTGTTAACTACCCTCGCATGTCACTCATGCAGAGGGACAGGCACGGCTCCTCCCGGCGGCCGTCCTGCACAGGGGAGGGACACTCCCCACTGCTGGGGCGTGTCTCCTTCCCTGCAGGTCTCTATGGCCCTCCAGTTCCCGCTCTCCTACAGGAACGCCCCCAAGACCCGCCCCCTCTCTTCGCTCCGGCGGCCATTTTCTTAGGCAGAGTTCCCTCTGCGCTGGGCCTTTCTGCACTCTGCATCCCTGCTGAGGTGCTGTGCATTGGGGGTCCGGGCTTCGGGATCTGGAGGGCACACAACACCGCTTCCAGCGGTCTGGTAAGCCACAGCCGGTCTCTGGTTGTGGACCTCTGTATATTCTCCCTGGGGTTCATTCTCTTGCAGAGCCCCCACTCCAGCAGCATGTCTCACACGAGGAGCAAGGCTCCAAAGCTTTATACTGTATGCACTGCATGTAAGCTCCTGCTGCCTGAGCCGAGCACCTATCCACATTGTGATGTCTGCTCTAACTTGGCGGTGCCACAGCCTGGAGTCTCACCCCCAGTGATCTCTCCGGCTGCCTCTGCACCTGTGGCTGAACCCCCGGCCTGGGTAGAGTCCTTGTCTAGGTCTATATCCCAGTCATTTGCTGAGTCCATGGGACTTTTGTCCAGGACTTTGATGAATATGCATCAGCCCTCCTCACAGGGTGCCTCTAATGCTCTTGCTAAGGGTCCTTTAGGATCCCTATCCTCTGACCTCCGTCCATCGGAGCTCACAGAGGATTCATCATCAGGTCCCAGACCCCGTCCTCCTAAGAGAAGGCGCAGGGTTTGATCTCCCTCCTCATCCCGCGGCTCTGATTCAAGAGCTGACTCGCAAGATGAGGAGGATGCCCTTACGGGGGGCTCGGAGGCTAACTCCATGTACCCCATCGATCTCGAGGGTGACTCAGATCTTAGTGATTTGATTGCTTCTATTAATTCTGTGCTGGATCTCAATCCGCCAGTATCAGAGGAGCAACCCTCTCTGGCAGAAAAGCACCAGTTTACCTCGCCTAAGAGAGTGAAGAGTGTGTTCTTTAACCACTCCAGTTTTCAGGCCGCTGTGACCAAACCCAGGGCCTGTCCTGACAAACGCTTCCCAAAGCGTGGTTCTGATGACCGTTTTCCTTTTCCACCTGAGGTGGTCAAGGAGTGGTCTCACTCCCCAAAGGTAGACCCCCCGATGTCTAGGCTCTCAGCCCGGACCGTTGTGTCGGTGGCTGACGGCACCTCACTTAAGGATTCCACTGACAGTCAGATTGACCTTCTGGCCAAATCTGTGTATGAAGCGGCGGGGGCCGCGTTTTCCCCGACTTTTGCAGCAGTGTGGGCTCTCAAAGCCATCTCTGCTTCTCTAGAGGAGATGCATTCCCTCACCAAGGAATCTATGCCCGAGATGGTTGCCTTAACTTCTCAAGCTTCAGCTTTTTCATCCTATGCCATGTCTGCCATGCTAGAGGCTTCTCACCGCACTGCGGTGGCTTCGGCTAATTCCCTCGTTATCCGCAGGATCTTGTGGCTTCGAGAGTGGAAGGCAGATGCTTCTTCAAAGAAGTACCTTGCTGGACTCCCTTTTGCTGGTTCCCGGCTGTTCGGTGAACAGCTGGATGAAATTATTAAGGAAGCTACTGGCGGGAAGAGTACTTCCATGCGACAAACCAAGACCAGGAAATCCGCCCAGGGTAGGAATCAGTTGAGGTTTAGTTCCTTTCGTTCCTCCAACTGGTCGTCCTCTAAGCCCTCCGCCTCGTCCGCTAACTCAGCTAAGGACCAGAAATCCAACTGGCGCCCAAAAGCGCGTCCGCTGAAGACCGCAGGAGGTTCTGCCACTAAGGCAGCCTCCTCGTGACTCTCTGCCCGCTCCAGCAACGTCCTTAGTCGGTGGCAGGCTCTCCCACTTTGGCGACGCTTGGTTAAAACAAGTCTCCGATCAGTGGGTGAGAGATATCATATCTCACGGCTACAGGATAGAATTCTCTTCCAGCCCGCCAAACAGATTTTTTTCTCTCAACTCCCCCCCTGCTCCAAGGCCGCCGCCTTCTCACAGGCCGTGGCATCCTTGCAGGCAAACGGAGTAATTGTACCAGTTCCCGCTCGGGAACGGTTCAGAGGTTTTTACTCAAACCTCTTCCTAGTTCCCAAAAAGGACGGTACCTTCCGGCCCATCCTGGATCTCAAGCTTCTCAACAAGTATGTTCAGGTGCGGCATTTTCGTATGGAATCTCTGCGGTCAGTCATTGCCTCAATGACCCAAGGGGATTTCCTGGCGTCCATCGACATCAGAGATGCCTATCTACATGTGCCAATTGCAGTTTCACACCAGCGTTGGTTACGTTTTGCAATCGGAGAGGATCATTTCCAATTCGTGGCTCTCCCGTTCGGATTAGCCACGGCCCCTCGGGTATTCACCAAGGTCATGGCAGCAGTGATTGCGGTTCTGCACCTCCAGGGGTTGGCAGTGCTCCCTTACCTGGACGACCTTCTAGTCAAGGCTCCATCCAGCGCAGACTGTCAGCGGAGTGTCTCGCTCACTCTCGCCACTCTAGCCCAATTCGGGTGGCTTGTCAATCTTCCTAAATCCACTCTGACTCCGACCCAGAGTCTCACGTACCTAGGGATGCAGTTCGAGACTTTGCCGGCACTTGTGAAGTTGCCCTTAATCAAACAGCAGTCACTCCAGCTAGCGGTGCGCTCTTTGCTGAGGCCCCGCCGTTATACCCTCAGGCGTCTGATGCAGGTGCTGGGTCAAATGGTGGCGTCCATGGAGGCTGTTCCCTTTGCCCAGTTCCATCTGCGCCCCCTGCAGCTGGACATTCTCTGCTGTTGGGACAAGCAGCCTTCCTCCTTACACAAGTTAGTGGCTCTGTCGCCACGGACCAGGAGCTCTCTTCAGTGGTGGCTTCGACCCCTCTCCCTGTCCCAAGGGCGCTCCTTCCTGGCCCCGTCCTGGGTGATTCTCACCACGGATGCCAGTCTATCCGGCTGGGGAGCGGTATGTCTCCACCACAGAGCGCAGGGCACTTGGACTCCGTCCGAGTCAGCCCTTTCAATCAATGTGCTGGAAACCAGAGCCGTGCTTCTAGCTCTCCTACCATTTCACCACCTGTTGGCGGGCAGGCACATTCGAGTCCAGTCAGACAACGCAACAGCGGTTGCCTAAATCAATCACCAAGGCGGGACACGCAGCCGCCTGGCAATGTTGGAGGTACAACGCATCCTTCAATGGGCGGAGGACTCCAAGTCCACCATATCCGCAGTCCACATCCCAGGCGTGGAAAACTGGGAGGCAGATTATCTCAGCCGTCAAAGCGTGGACGGTGGCGAGTGGTCCCTGCACCCGGCAGTGTTTCAGTCAATCTGCCACAAATGGGGCACTCCGGACGTGGACCTAATGGCATCCCGTCACAACAACAAAGTTCCTGTTTACGTGGCTCGCTCCCACGATCCTCAGGCCTTCGCCGCGGACGCTCTGGTCCCAGTTTCGTCTGTCCGTAGGTGTTTCCCCCTCTAGCTCTCTTGCCCAGAGTCCTGCGCAAGATCAGAATGGAGGGCCGTCGAGTCATCCTCATTGCACCGGACTGGCTCAGGCGAGCTTGGTATCCGGACCTGCTCCAACTGTCCGTAGAGATGCCGTGGCATCTCCCGGACCGTCCAGATCTACTCTCGCAAGGTCCGTTTTTCCGCCCGAATTCTGCGGCTCTCAGATTGACGGCGTGGCTCTTGAGTCCTGGATTTTGACGGCTTCTGGTATTCCTCCTGAAGTCATCTCCACTATGACTCGGGCCCGTAAGTCTTCCTCCGCTAAGATCTATCGCAGGACTTGGAAAATTTTCCTGTCCTGGTGTCGCTCTACCGGCCATCCTCCTTGGCCATTCTCTTTGCCGACCCTTCTGTCCTTTCTACAGTCCGGTCTGCAGCTAGGACTGTCCCTCAACTCACTCAAGGGACAAGTCTCAGCTCTGTCAGTTCTGTTCCAGTGGCATCTCGCTCGGCTGGCTCAGGTCCGCACCTTCATGTAAGGCGCGTCTCACATCATTCCGCCTTATCGGCGGCCCTTGGATCCCTGGGACCTTAACTTGGTCCTCACGGTATTGCAGAAACCCCCTTTTGGGCCTCTTAGGGAGGTTTCTTTGTATCGTCTTTCTCAGAAAGTGGCCTTTCTGGTTGCCATAACTTCTCTCAGGAGAGTCTCTGATTTGGCTGCGCTCTCCTCGGAGTCACCTTTCTCTGTCAGACTCCGGACTTTCTTCCTAAGGTGGTCTCTCCCTTCCACCTTAACCAGGACATTACCTTACCTTCCTTCTGTCCGGCCCCTGTTCATCACTTTGAAAAAGCGCTGCATACTCTAGATCTGGTGCATGCTCTCTGGATCTATGTGTCTCGCACCGCTGCGCTTAGGCGGTGCACCTCTCTTTTTGTGCTAACCTCAGGTCGGCGCAAGGGCCTCCCTGCTTCTAAGCCGACCTTAGCCCGTTGGATTAGATCGACTATTTCGGACGCCTACCAGAGTACTCAGGTGCCTCCCCCGCCGGGGATCAAGGCACACTCGACCAGAGCTGTCGGTGCCTCTTGGGCTTTTAGGCACCAGGCTACGGCTCAACAAGTCTGTCAGGCTGCCACTTGGGCTAGCCTACATACCTTCTCGAAGCACTACCAAGTGCATGCTCATGCTTCGGCAGATGCGAGCTTGGGCAGACGCATCCTTCAGGCGGCTGTCGCCCATTTGTGAAGTTAGGTTCTGCCTACTTCTTAGTTTTTCTGTTTATTTCCCACCCAGGGACTGCTTTGGAACGTCCCAAGGTCTGGGTCTCCCAAAGGAACGATAAAGAAAAAGAGAATTTTGTTACTTACCGTAAATTCTTTTTCTTATAGTTCCGTATTGGGAGACCCAGCTCCCTCCCTGTTGCCTGTTGGCAAATTCTTGTTCCGCGTGTTATCACCGGCTGTTGTCGTGGACAGAGTCTCCGGTTGTTCCGGCTCTTGCTCTGTTCTACTTGTGGGTGGCTATTCTCCTTCAGCTTTTGCACTAAACTGGCTGGGACTGGCTCACCAGGGGGTGTATAAGCTCAGAGGGAGGAGCTACACTTTTAAGTGTAGTACTTTGTGTGTCCTCCGGAGGCAGAAGCTAAACACCCAAGGTCTGGGTCTCCCAATACAGAACTATAAGAAAAAGAATTTACGGTAAGTAAACAAAATTCTCTTTTTTTTCCGAGAACGGGAACATTCTCGTTTTTCAAGATCTGAGCCTCTGTGATGGCTTATTTTTTGCGCCCTGAGCTACCATTTTTGGGTAGAGGTGATGTTTTGATCGCCTCTTATTGCTTTTTATTGGAATGTTACAGTTGCTAAAAAAAAACATAATTCTGGCATCTTGAATTTTTTACCAATCGGATTAATTTATTTTATATTTTGATACTAAATGTGTATTTTTTTATTATTTTATTTTCAGTGCGGCTGATTTGAACTTTTATATATATTTTTTTCATATTTTAAAAAAATATATATATATATATATATTTTTACTTTTTATTGTTTTTACTAGTTTCTTTAGCGAAATTGAAGCTGTGATACTCCGATCACTTTTTCTGTACAGTGCGATGCTTCAGTGAAAATTCCAGTCTCTTCTGGATCCCGGCCGGCGGAGGACTCTGTTAGTGCTGTAGACAATTACCGGAACGGTAGTGCGTATGTATACGTTTGTTCTCGCCAAACCGTGCCAAAATTATCCACCACCCAGCGCCATTCTGTTCACTATGAAGGAAGACCCAGGAGCCGATGTGCAAAGCAAAAAGAATACTTTATTATATTTTTTTTTTTCTCCTTATAAAAGTATATTATAAATATTTCTGAAAAAAAAAAAAAATACTCTGTACAAAAAGAAAAAAAAATCACTAAGAAAATAAGATCAGAGAATAAGTTGTACGATCGGGTGATTTCCCCAGCAAACGGGATGGATCCTATGTGTGGTATGTACAGAGGTCAAGTCGACTTACAACTGGACCAGATGGTAGTCACGGTAAGAGTCATGAGGGCGGAGCTAAGAATTGTGGTTGGGATATGCAACCGTAATCCAGGTGATTGGTTGATAGGGACTGCAGTGGTAAAGGGGTCAACCCCTGTCCCATGACTAGAGATATATGTGCTAAATGACAAGAGGTTGAAAGTAATGGACGTCAAGCAGCAGAAACCTCTGAAATCGACTTAGAACAAGAGGACCTGCAGTGGAAAAAAGACATGGAGGACCCCTTTAAATTGTGCATTAGGGCCCCCTAATACTCATGAATAGATTGAAGCTTCTTTAGTGCTATCTGAATGCATTTCTGAGGATCTTATCATCTATATATTGTAATGGCGGACATTTTGTTTGCTCTTCAGAAGACCAACACCCGGGAGAACAGTCTCCACAAAATGGTCGCCCCGAAACATGTAAATCAAAAGTCGCACATTAAAATAACCAACTGGACCTATATAAATATCTGGCAGCCATTTAAACATGGCCGCCACTTATTAAATCTTAGTGAATGCTTAACGAGCAAATACTGAAGAGTTCGTTGACAGTCAGCAGCCATATCTGCATACGGCAGTAGGGCGATGGCTGGAGAAACTCCTAAGTGGACGTCACTGCTGTCCCGCTGCCCAGACTCAGGATGAATTGCTGACAGTCCTGCAGAGTACGTTTGTCCCCGAGCTTCTCCAGGGTGCGGGCAGCTTCAGCCAACATGCCCACCCTCTGCCCAGGAGCAGATAAGAATGATGGTGGTAGGTAGCGGCAAGCTAAGAGGAGAGCTTCAGCGTGTTCCCGGGAGGGCAGGTTCATCTCACAGGGCCCTGGTGGAAAGAGAGCCAGAATAGTCACAAGGTCACAGGATGAACCCAATCATTATCTTCTGCCCCAAGTGTCAGTGTCATTATCCTGTACCCCCAGTGTCAGTGTCATTATCCTGTACCCCCAGTGTCGGCGTCATTATCCTGTACCCCCAGTGTCGGCGTCATTATCCTGTACCCCCAGTGTCGGCGTCATTATCCTGTACCCCCAGTGTCGGCGTCATTATCCTGTACCCCCAGTGTCGGCGTCATTATCCTGTACCCCCAGTGTCGGCGTCATTATCCTGTACCCCCAGTGTCGGCGTCATTATCCTGTACCCCCAGTGTCGGCGTCATTATCCTGTACCCCCAGTGTCGGCGTCATCCTGTACCCCCAGTGTCATTATTCTGTACCCCCAGTATCAGTGTCATTATTCTGTACCCAGAGTGTCGGCGTCATCCTGTACCCCCAGTGTCATTATTCTGTACCCCCAGTATCGGTGTCATTATTCTGTACCCAGAGTGTCTGTCATTATCCTGTACCCCCAGTGTCGGCGTCATCCTGTACCCCCAGTGTCATTATTCTGTACCCCCAGTATCAGTGTCATTATTCTGTACCCAGAGTGTCGGCATCACTTATCCTGTACCCCCAGTGTCGGCGTCATTACCCTGTACCCCCAGTGTCAGCATCATTACCCTGTACCCCCAGTGTCAGCATCATTACCCTGTACCCCCAGTGTCAGCATCATTACCCTGTACCCCCAGTGTCGGCGTCATTATCCTGTACCCCCGGTGTCGGCGTCATTATCCTCTACCCCGAGTGTCGGCATCACTTATCCTGTACCCCCAGTGTCGGCGTCATTATCCTGTACCCCCAGTGTCAGTGTTAGTGTCGTTATCTTGTACCCTACATGTCAGCTCATTACAAGACACACTTCACTCTTCTGAGAAATTCAAGGGAAAATCCCAATGTCTTCCATGTGGCTTTTGATACAGAATTTACCAATGGTAAAAATCCATCAAAATATACTTGTAAGACCTGTGCGGATTTTATAGTGGTGAGCTAGTCAGGAGCACAAAATGACAGCACATGAATCAAGACTTATGTGGCCCTTCATTATACAAGTAGCTTTAATCTTCTCAGTTTTGCGTACAATGGACTTTGTTGTCTATGGCAACCGGAGTTCAGCTTTCACTTTCCATTCTGTGCTACAGAAATCGCAGCTGATTGGCTGCTATGGCCCAAACAGCTATAATTTTATTGGTACAGACTGGAAAATGAAAGTAGAGATTTGATTGGTTGCTATGGACCAAAGAGCTATCATTTCATTGGTGAAGTGCAGACTGAAAATGAAACCAATGATGTGATTGGTTACTATGGACAAATTAGCTATCATTTAATTGGTGCAGACTGGAAAATGAAGGATGTGATTGGTTGCTATGGGTAACACCTCAACCTCCTTACCCGCCTTGTTTTTGTGTGTATATTTTTATATATATATATATATATATATATATATATATATATATATATATATATATATATATATATATATATATATATATATATATGATCATCTCGTAATCACAGAGAGGCAGATGTACTCAATTCTTCAGTTTAAAAACAATTTAATAGAAAGATCAAACGCCAGATATATAATATATATTTACAAGCACTCTAACATGACGTCTGCCTCCATTAAACACAAAATATGCATGTGAAAAAACTTCCCAGCTTGGACAATCAGTTCTTCTTCAGGCCACACTGAGTACTTTAAATATCCAAGAAGAAAAAAAAAATTAAAGGAATACTCCAGTAGGACCTGGAATAGGACCTGTAGGGGCGGAGCCTGACAGTGATTCTGTTTGTCATGCTCCGCCCCCTCTGATCTTATGGGGGAAAAATGGCCGCTCCATACAAGCGAGTTGGTTCAATCTGTCCCATACATATAATTATTTTTCAGAAGTGATATCCCCTCTCCTGTGCTTTCGAGGGGCTGCATTGCAGCCGAACATATAAAAACACAAAAAAAAACATAAATGATATTGCAATAAGTCTTTCTCTTCTACTAAAAATAAAGTCCCTTCCGTGTCGACTTCCTGCACAGACGCCTCGCTCTGCTCCCACATGTTCACCACGCCGCAAGGGGCAGAATAGTAGGACCCTGCCATGTACAAGGACAGTTCAGTGATGGACATTTACTGACAGGGCAGGGTCGGGAGAGTCACGCTGCAGCTGACAAGCCGCGCTAAATCTGTAAATGAAAGAGAAGTAGCTTCAGTATTAACTGCGATGACACCGCATTTACCTGCCCCATCACCTGCACTGAGCACATGCATTGCAAACAAGGGGGCTGCCTACAGGGGAAAGACCGCCCAATAATGGATCCAATCAGTATCCACGGAGAAATGCAGCAACAATTTACTTTTTCATGGCATGATACCCCCATAGTGTGATACCATCTGTACCATGCAATCAATAGGGAACGTCTGACTTCCAATTCCATATGTTCCTCATGCTAAATTAGCTTGACCGGCAGACAAAGGACCAAATAGCTACTTAAAGGGGGTTGGCCACAACATTTTTTTTTTTACATAAATACATATATTTGGGGCTAAAAGTAATTTTTACAATAGGGTTTCATTAAAAATTTTGCACGATTTTGCTTATAACCGCTCTTTGTTTCTCTTTGTTGTGGTCTCAGGGCATAAATCAACAGGGAGGAGCTCAGAAAAAGACAGATAAAAGAGTTACAAACTCCCACAGCAGACTAGTCCGTATTAGTGCAACACAGAGGCTTTCTAAGGAAAACGGTGCAAAATATTTAATGGAAAGCAATTGCAAAAATGTATTTATTTTTTTTTTGTATCTGCAAATCAATGCATTTAAAGGGAACCGGTCACCAGAATTTTTGCTATTAAACTAAAAGAATCCCCTTCTGCAGCTCATGGGCTGCATTCTATAAAGGTTCATCTTGCTACTGGCCCCCCTTTCAGACCTAAATAACTTTATAAAATATTACCTTTTGCTATGGTAATGAGTTTTTTTTGGCCCCGGGGGCGGGCTGTATTTCGTCTGTTATCCCCCCTCCTGCCGCTGTTCGCCGTCCCCCAGTGTTCATTTACATAGATGAGGCCGCCGCCCTCATCTTCCGCAGTGCTACGGGAGTCTCGCGCATGCGCAGTGGCACTATCGCGGGACTGAGCACTGTTTTCAAATCACAAGCGCCGGTGAGGTTATTGCGCAGGCGCGAGATTATGGGCGGCGCTGTGAATATCATCACCAGCGTCATCCATAATCTCACGCCTGCGCAATAACATCACTGGCGCTAGCGTTTTGAAAACAGTGCTCAGTCCTGCGATAGTGCCACTGCGCATGCGCGAGACTCCCGTAGCACTGCGGAAGATGAGGGCGGCGGCCTCATCTATGTAAATGAACACTGGGGGACGGCGAACAGCGGCAGGAGGGGGGATAACAGACGAAATACAGCCCGCCCCCGGGGCCAAAAAAACCTCATTACCATAGCAAAAGGTAATATTCTATAAAGTTGTTATTTAGGTCTGAAAGGGGGGCCAGTAGCAAGATGAACCTTTATAGAACGCAGCCCAGGAGCTGCAGAAGGGGATTCTTTTAGTTTAATAGCGAAAATTCTGGTGACAGGTTCCCTTTAATTGGCGATAATATCCCCAAATGCTATATGCATCGGATTAAAGGGAATTTCCCATCTCATAAGTTTATAGCGCAGTGTATGGAGAGGGCTCCAATTGCTGCTGTTAACCCCTTGGTGGGATCCACATCTGCTTTACATTCCTGGTATATACCATATTAGATATAAAGAACAAAAAAAAATAAAAAAAAATTATTATATAATATATATATATAATATATATATATATATATAGATATATATAATATATATATATATATATACACACATATTTATATTTTTTATATATATTTATATTTTATATATATATATATATATATATATATATATATATATATATATAAATATAATGTTTTTATTTTTTTTTCTTCTTTATATCTAATATGGTATATACCAGGAATGTAAAGCAGATGTGGATCCCACCAAGGGGTTGACAGCAGCAATTAAAGGGTTAACAGCAGCACTTGGAGCCATCTGATCCACATCTGCTTTACATTCCTGGCATATACCATATTAAATATATATATATATATTTTTTTATTTTTTTTTTATTTAATATGGTATTGCCAGGAATGTAAAGCAGATGTAGATCCCACCAGTTGACAGCAGCAATTAAAGGGTTGACAGCAGCAATTAGAGTCATCTCCATACACTGACTAGTACATCCTTTGTCAGGGAAGCTTCTGTATGCCTTGCAACTTTAGGCTGATAGGGAGAGATTTGACAATCTGGGGAAGCGATGCGGGGAGAGGCCACTGGGGACCATCGTGTGTCTCAGGTGACCCATCTGGGCAGGTCCCCGGTGGCTTTTCAAAGTATGTTTTCTCCGAAACGCCGAAGTGTTTTGGAGTAACATGAACTCAATAACGGAGCCGATGCCCGTTAATCGGGCAGCATGAATCTCTGTCTGGTCAGTTTTCCTTTTAAAAAAAAAAAATTATATATATATATATATATATATATATATATATATATATATAAAAATATAATTTTTTATTTATTTATTAAATTAATTAATTCATTTACAAGATGGGAATGGGATAAGGGTTAGAGAAGGATCAGGCAGTTGCATTACAGCATGCCTGATCCTTATGTTCTTTCCGGAGATAAGCAGAGAAGTCTGGCAGCTGCTTACTCCCCACTCCCCATACAGAACACATGCACGCTCAGCTGGGTTGAGTGTGCACGTCTGGAGGGATGAGGTTGAAAAGAAAGGTTTTTGATCAAGCAAGCTTTTCATTTTCCCAGTAAATCCCTTTACCATCTACTCTACAGGGTAATGGCGCATGGAACCGAGGTATCCTCGTCCAGAGATGTAGAGACGTTCCAGTACAGAGTATTGCTGTAAAACATGGTGGTCTTTAAAATTTGTGTCCTAGTACTGATTGCATCCATGCTTTAATGATAGATGAATTCACTAGTTGCTAGTGTTATAATGGCTGTCCCCCCCCCCTCCCCCCATTCTGAACCTGCTCAATCCATTCACAATGAGCAGCAATCCGCCACCATTAGTTTTCCTGGTTAATATCCATGCACTACGTGTCATCAAGCAGGGTTACTGTACAGATCCTCCTCCGCCAGGAAACCTTTATGACCCCCCCCACCCCACAAAAATATGTAATTCCCACTTCCCCTTTAAATGTCTCCTTTTACAACAAATAATTGATCTGCACTGCCTCTCTCTGTTATCATGCATTTTTAGGGTTCTTCTCATTAACCCTTTTTAGTACATTGGTCCGTGGCACGGCTCAGGGGCGGCTTGTCATTTATCAAGTTGGGAAGGGTTAATCAGGAGGGTATAAAAATAATGGCACAAATAAAACATAAAGAGGGTTGACATCAACCAATCAGGTATCAAAATGCAAGCAAATATCTGATTGGTTGTCATTGATTGCACCAATTTTTATACAGTAGCGCCCCCGGTGGCATCAGCATGGCATGGCTCCCAAGCATGATGCCCCTGGTGCTACAAGCTTAGGGTCCACGTACAGAGGACGACCTACCTTCTTTACTGGATGGAGCTACCCTCCTGCGAAGGCTCCGGTCCAGGAGCTGATGTGTCCTTGTTGGACTGGCGCCCGCCATGAGCCGAGCTGTGGCTTCATGAAGAAAGACCTAAGAAATCGTAAGAAAGTTCAGATTTAAGAGACGCTTTAGGGGACCAATGATGTGCATTAAAAATACAATAACACGGCTGTACGATAGGACTGATCACATGGCACTCACCCTGCGCATGGCCGGCCGGAAGGATTGTGCTAATCTTCGTAAACTGCTCAGGTCAAGCTGGAAGCCCCGGAGCTCCTGGGGGGACGCCGGGTGGATGTGCCCCGGCTGCTGCCCCGGAGAGTTCTGCAGCTGTTGTTGCTGCTGCCAGATGTTAGTCCTGGTCACCAGGAGGAGGTCACACATCAGGAACTGCACCGCCTGGGGCGAGAGAGAAGGAAGCCCGTAAGAAAGGGGCTATCCGAGAGGGAACCCCAGCAATCACCCAGCTGCATAGGGGGATATGAGGCGTAAACATCACAGTGTGGGCAAAGAGCGGCCATGAAGTCCTACTGAAAAACACATGGGATGGATGGAGGAAGGGAGGGAAGGATAGAGGGAGGGAAGGATAGTGGGAGGGAAAGAGGGAGGATGTGAGGGACTGAGGTATTGATGGAGGGAGGGAGGGAAGGATAGAGGGAGGGAAAGAGGGAGGATGTGGGGGACCGAGGTATTGATGGAGGGAGGGATGGATGTAAACATCATAGTATGGGCAAACAGTTGCAGAGAGCGGCCATGGAATCCTACTGAAAAACAAACGTGATAGATGGAGGGAGTAAGGGAGGGATGATGGAGGGCGAGAAAGATGGAAGAAGAGAGGGATGGAGGGAGGGAAAGAGGGGGAGGGAGGGATGGAGGTAGAGAAAGAGGGAGGAAGAGAGGGATGGATGGAGGGAGGGAAAGATGGAGGAAGAGAGGGATGGATGGAGGAAGGGAAAGAGTGGGAGAGAGGGATGGAGGTAGAGAAAGAGGGAGGAAGAGAGGGATGGATGGATGGAGGGAGGGAAAGAGGGGGAGCGAGGGATGGACATAGAGAAAGAGGGAGGAAGAGAGGGATGGATGGAAAGAGGGGGAGAGAGGGATGGAGGTAGAGAAAGAGGGAGGAAGAGAGGGATGGATGGAGGGATGATGGGGGGGCGAGAAAGATGGAGGAAGAAAGGGATGGATGGATGGAGTGAGGGAAAGAGGGGGAGCGAGGGATGGACATAGAGAAAGAGGGAGGAAGAGAGGGATGGAGGGAAAGACGGGGAGGGGGGATGGAGGTAGAGAAAGAGGGAGGAAGAGAGGGATGGATGGAGGGAGGGAAAGAAGGGAATTTTGTTACTTACCGTAAAATTCCTTTTCTTCTAGCTCTTATTGGGAGACCCAGACGATTGGGTGTATAGCACTGCCTCCGGAGGCCACACAAAGCAATTACACTAAAAAGTGTAAGGCCCCTCCCCTTCTGGCTATACACCCCCAGTGGGATCACTGGCTCACCAGTTTTAGTGCAAAAGCAAGAAGGAGGAAAGCCAATAACTGGTTTAAACAAATTCTCTCCGAGTAACAACGGAGAACTGAAAACCGTTCAACATGAACAACATGTGTACCCGCAAACAAACCAAAAATCCCGAAGGACAACAGGGCGGGCGCTGGGTCTCCCAATAAGAGCTAGAAGAAAAGGAATTTACGGTAAGTAACAAAATTCCCTTCTTCTTCAGCGCTCTATTGGGAGACCCAGACGATTGGGACGTCCAAAAGCTGTCCCTGGGTGGGTAAAGAAATACCTCATGTTAGAGCTGCAAGACAGCCCTCCCCTACGGGGAGGTCACTGCCGCCTGCAGGACTCTTCTACCTAGGCTGGCGTCCGCCGAAGCATAGGTATGCACCTGATAATGTTTGGTGAAAGTGTGCAGACTCGACCAGGTAGCTGCCTGGCACACCTGTTGAGCCGTAGCCTGGTGTCGTAATGCCCAGGATGCACCCACGGCTCTGGTAGAATGGGCCTTCAGCCCTGAAGGAACCGGAAGCCCAGCAGAACAGTAGGCTTCAAGAATTGGTTCTTTGATCCATCGAGCCAGGGTGGCCTTAGAAGCCTGCGACCCTTTGCGCTGACCAGCGACAAGGACAAAGAGTGCATCGGAGCGGCGCAGGGGCGCCGTGCGGGAAATGTAGATCCTGAGTGCTCTCACCAGATCTAACAAATGTAAATCTTTCTCATACCGATGAACTGCATGAGGACAAAACGAAGGCAAAGAGATATCCTGATTAAGATGAAAAGAGGATACCACCTTCGGGAGAAACTCCTGAATGGGGCGCAGCACTACCTTGTCCTGGTGGAAGACCAGGAAGGGAGCCTTGGATGACAGCGCTGCTAGCTCAGACACTCTCCGAAGAGATGTGATCGCTACCAGAAAAGCCACTTTCTGTGATAGTCTAGAAAGTGAAACCTCCCTCAGAGGCTCGAAGGGCGGCTTCTGGAGGGCAACTAGTACCCTGTTCAGATCCCATGGATCTAACGGCCGCTTGTACGGGGGCACAATATGACAAACCCCCTGCAGGAACGTGCGCACCTTAGGAAGGCGTGCCAAACGCCTCTGAAAAAAGACGGATAGCGCCGAGACCTGACCTTTAAGGGAGCTGAGCGACAAACCTTTTTCTAACCCAGATTGCAGGAAAGAAAGAAAGGTAGGCAATGCAAATGGCCAGGGAGACACTCCCTGAGCAGAGGACCAGGATAAGAATATCCTCCACGTTCTGTGGTAGATCTTAGCGGACGTGGGCTTCCTAGCCTGTCTCATGGTGGCAACGACCCCTTGGGACAATCCTGAAGACGCTAGGATCCAGGACTCAATGGCCACACAGTCAGGTTCAGGGCCGCAGAATTCCGATGGAAAAACGGCCCTTGGGACAGTAAGTCTGGTCGGTCTGGTAGTGCCCACGGTTGGCCGACCGTGAGCTGCCACAGATCCGGATACCACGCCCTCCTCGGCCAGTCTGGGGCGACAAGTATGACGCGGCTGCAATCGGATCTGATCTTGCGTAGCACTCTGGGCAAGAGTGCCAGAGGTGGATACACATAAGGGAGCCGGAACTGCGACCAATCTTGCACTAGGGCGTCTGCCGCCAGCGCTCTTTGATCGCGAGACCGTGCCATGAAGGTTGGGACCTTGTTGTTGTGCCGTGACGCCATTAGGTCGACGTCCGGCACCCCCCAGCGGCGACAGATTTCCTGAAACACGTCTGGGTGAAGGGACCATTCCCCCGCGTCCATGCCCTGGCGACTGAGGAAGTCTGCTTCCCAGTTTTCTACGCCGGGGATGTGAACTGCGGATATGGTGGAGGCTGTGGCTTCCACCCACATCAGAATCCGCCGGACTTCCTGGAAGGCTTGCCGACTGCGTGTCCCCCCTTGGTGGTTGATGTATGCCACCGCTGTGGAGTTGTCCGACTGAATTCGGATCTGCTTTCCCTCCAGCCACTGCTGGAAGGCTAGTAGGGCAAGATACACTGCTCTGATTTCCAGAACATTGATCTGAAGGGTGGACTCCTGCCGAGTCCACGTACCCTGAGCCCTGTGGTGGAGAAAAACTGCTCCCCACCCTGACAGACTCGCGTCTGTCGTGACCACCGCCCAAGACGGTGGTAGGAAGGATCTTCCCTGTGATAATGAGGTGGGAAGAAGCCACCACTGCAGAGAGTCCTTGGCCGTCTGGGAAAGGGAGACTTTCCTGTCTAGGGATGTTGACTTCCCGTCCCATTGGCGGAGAATGTCCCATTGAAGTGGACGCAGATGAAACTGCGCAAACGGAACCGCCTCTATTGCCGCCACCATCTTCCCGAGGAAGTGCATGAGGCGTCTTAAGGAGTGCGACTGACTTTGAAGGAGAGCCTGCACCCCAGTCTGTAGAGACCGCTGCTTGTCCAGCGGAAGCTTCACTATCGCTGAGAGAGTATGAAACTCCATGCCAAGATACGTTAGTGATTGGGTCGGTGACAGATTTGACTTTGGGAAGTTGATGATCCACCCGAACGCCTGGAGAGTCTCCAGTGCAACATTCAGGCTGAGTTGGCATGCCTCTTGAGAGGGTGCCTTGACCAGTAGATCGTCCAAGTAAGGGATCACAGAGTGTCCGTGAGAGTGCAAGACTGCTACCACTGCCGCCATGATCTTGGTGAACACCCGAGGGGCTGTCGCCAGACCAAATGGCAGAGCTACGAACTGAAGATGGTCGTCTCCTATCACGAAGCGTAGAAAGCGTTGGTGCTCTGTAGCAATCGGCACGTGGAGATAAGCATCTTTGATGTCTATTGATGCTATGAAATCTCCTTGAGACATTGAGGCAATGACTGAGCGGAGGGATTCCATCCGGAACCGCCTGGCGTTCACATGCTTGTTGAGCAGTTTTAGGTCCAGAACAGGACGGAAGGAGCCGTCCTTTTTTGGAACCACAAAGAGATTGGAGTAAAATCCTCGCCCCCGTTCCTGAGGGGGGACAGGGATCACGACTCCTTCTGCTCTTAGAGAGTCCACCGCCTGCAGCAGGGCATCTGCTCGGTTGGGGTGTGGGGAGGTTCTGAAGAACCGAAGTGGAGGTCGAGAACTGAACTCGATTCTGTACCCGCGAGACAAAATGTCTGTTACCCACCGGTCCTTGACCTGTGACAGCCAAATGTCGCAAAAGCGGGAGAGCCTGCCACCGACCGAGGATGCGGAGGGAGGGGGCCGAAAGTCATGAGGTAGCCGCTTTGGAAGCGGTTCCTCCATTTGCTTTCCTGGGGCGTGAGTGAGCCCGCCAGGAATCTGAGCTCCCTTGTTCTTTCTGAGTCCTTTTGGACGAGGAGAATTGGGCCTTGCCCGAGCCTCGAAAGGACCGAATCCTCGACTGCCACTTTTTCTGTTGAGGTTTACTTGCTCTGGGCTGTGGTAAGGAAGAGTCCTTACCCTTGGACTGTTTTATGATTTCAGCCAATGGCTCACCAAACAGTCTGTCCCTGGATAATGGCAAGCTGGTTAAGCATTTTTTGGAACCAGCATCTGCTTTCCAGTCCTTTAACCACAAGGCTCTGCGCAAAACCACAGAATTGGCGGACGCCATAGCGGTACGGCTCGTAGATTCTAGGACAGCATTGATAGCATAGGTCGCAAACGCAGACATTTGCGAAGTTAGGGACGCCACCTGCGGCACTGCTGGATGTATGATAGCATCTACCTGTGCTAAACCAGCTGAAATAGCTTGGAGTGCCCACACGGCCGCGAATGCTGGAGCAAATGACGCGCCGATAGCTTCATAGACAGATTTCAACCAAAGGTCCATCTGTCTGTCGTTGGCATCTTTAAGTGAAGCGCCATCCTCTACTGCGACTATGGATCTAGCCGCAAGCCTGGAAATTGGGGGATCCACCTTTGGACACTGGGTCCAGCGTTTGGTCACCTCAGCAGGAAAAGGGTAACGGGTATCCTTAGAACGTTTAGAGAAACGCTTATCTGGATGAGCGTCGTGTTTCTGGATCGATTCTCTGAAGTCAGAGTGGTCCAAAAAAGCACTTAATTTACGCTTGGGATACAGGAAATGGAACTTCTCCTGCTGTGCAGCTGCCTCCTCTGCAGAAGGGGCTGGGGGAGAAATATCCAACAGTCTATTAATTGCCGATATAAGGTCATTAACCATGGCGTCACCATCAGGGGCATCCAGATTGAAAGGAGCCTCAGGATTAGAATCCTGATCACCGTCCTCAGTCTCATCACAGAGAGACTCTTCTCGCTGAGACCCTGAGCAGTGTGATGACGTCGAGGGTCTTTCCCAGCGAGCTCGCTTAGGCTGCCTGGGACTGTCATCTGAGTCAGAGACTTCAGCCTGTGATGCTTGAGACCCCCTTGAAGTACGGATTAGTTCCAACTGAGGGGGACCGGAGAGCATAGACACAGCAGTGTCCATGGTCTGAGTAACTGGCCTGGACTGCAAGGTCTCCAGGATTTTTAACATAGTCACAGACATTTTGTCAGCAAAAACTGCAAAGTCTGTCCCCGTCACCGGGGCATGGTTCACAGGCGTCTCTGCCTGGGCTACCACCACATTAGGCTCTGGCTGACGGAGTGCCACTGGGACTGAACATTGCACACAATGTGAGTCTTTGGAGCCTGCCGGTAGATCAGCCCCACATGCAGTACAAACAGTGTACACAGCCTGTGCCTTGGCACCCTTGCGTTTTGCGGATGACATGTTACTGCCTCCTCAGAGCAGTACAGGGTGTCCAGCCAAGAAGCGACCTTACAGTGCAACTATATATATATATGGTACTAACAAAAAAGTACACTAATATAACACTGAGGCACAAGTGGGGCCAGCACTAAAGTGCAGCTTACCGTCCCGCTTAGGAGCGGGTGTGTGGTCGCCGAAATCCCTTTAGTCTGGGTCTCCCAGAGCCTGCTGCCCTTCCCCAGCCAGACCGCATGTGTAATGGCTGCCGGCGTCCTTGTGGAGAGGGGGGGGCGGGGCCCTGGGCGTATACAGACGAAGAGCGGGAAGCCTGCTTCCCACTGTGCCTAGTGAGAGGGCTGGAGCATGTAAATAGAGCTCCAGCCCTCGGCGCTGCCAATTGAGCAGCGTCTCTCCCCTACCCTGATTGACAGGGTGGGGGCGGGAACGAAGCGGCGCTAGGCCGCAGAAGCCGGGGGCTAAAGTTAGAAGCGCCGCCGCCGTAAAAGCGCGGTCGGCGCAAAGTCCCCGGCGCACCACAAGTCGCAGCTGCGCCGCCGCTCCAGCAGCGGTCGGCGCAGTAGTTCCCAACATGTAACGTCACTCAGCAAAGCTGCAGTGACCTAACCCCAGCGCACAGCGCTACTGTCCCCGGCGCACTATAACGCTCAGCAAGCCTTGAGAGTGTCCGTGCCTGCCGGGGACACAGAGTACCTGAAAGTTGCAGGGCCTTGTCCCTGAACGGCACTCCCGCTCCAAATCCAGCAGGTTCTCTGGGTCTGTGGATGGAGCCCGGCCTCAGGGCTTGGAGGCCGGTAAGATCCCACTTCCACAGAGCCCTAAGGGGATGTGGAAGGAAAACAGCATGTGGGCTCCAGCCTCTGTACCAGCAATAGGTACCTCAACCTTACAAGCACCACCGCGGGTGAGAAGGGAGCATGCTGGGGGCCCTATATGGGCCCTCTTTTCTTCCATCCGATATAGCCAGCAGCTACTGCTGACTACAAACAGTGGAGCTATGCGTGGATGTCTGACCTCCTTCGCACAAAGCAGAAAACTGGTGAGCCAGTGATCCCACTGGGGGTGTATAGCCAGAAGGGGAGGGGCCTTACACTTTTTAGTGTAATTGATTTGTGTGGCCTCCGGAGGCAGTGCTATACACCCAATCGTCTGGGGTCTCCCAATAGAGCGCTGAAGAAAAGGGGGAGGGAAGGATGGACATAGAGAAAGAGAGAGGAAGAGAGGGATGGAGGGAAAAAGGGAGGGATGGATTTATGTTAACATCACAGTATGGGCAAACAGCTGCAGAGAGCGGCAATGGAATCCTACTGAAAAACACACATAGGATGGATGGATGAATGGGGGGGAGGGACAGAGGGATGGATGGAGGGAAAGAGGTAGGATGGGACGGCAGGAGGGATGGATGGA